>NC_092333.1:368257500-368342500 GCF_046630445.1 Rutidosis leptorrhynchoides | reverse complement strand
CGGCTCGTACTCTTGTAACTTTTAGACGTTTCTCATCAATAATTTGAAGCTCGTGATTTGTACTTTGTACTTTTTAGCTTTTTGGTCGTTTGCATCTTCAAATCGTCGATTCTGTCTTTTGTATTCACCTTTTAATATTTAAACGAATATCACTTGTAAATAGAACAATTGCAACTAAAAGCTTGTCTTTCTTGAGGGATAATACTATGAAATATATGTTCGTTTTTAGCATTATCAAATATTCCCACACTTGAGCATTGCTTGTCCTCAAGCAATATAGTCTTGAAATAAAAATACTAGAATCACTTCTTTATTCTTCACACTTTGTACATCAGTGATTTCTATTTGGCGGTATGAACAATGATAGTAACGTTGTGGTTTACAGTCCCACATGACTATGAAAATTTAGATCCTTCAGGAAATTGGATCTTTATGAAAATATTTGATCTTTTGAAAATTCAATCTAGCTTTTACCCTAGATAAGTTTTCCGGAATAACCCTTTACCGGTGTTTGCAAAATATTTTTGTGGGTTTCAGATTTTAAAATTTTAGCTCAAAACTTATGGTTTTGTGTCACCCACTTGCTAACCTTGTGTTAGGAAAGCAACACGTCCAGTATACTTGCTCCGTATATTACCTTTCAGTAAACTACCGTCCGGTTGTAAAGGAAAGCGCTGAACAAGCAACTGTTAAGGCAATGTCCCGTGACATGCTTTTGGTTATGGTCTATAACGTGTCGGATGCAATTACTATCCTTTGTAGGAGCAATAGTAAAGATAACCCTATAATTTTTCGATCTGGCACAAGGTCCTGTCTTTGACCATGCTATGCAACCACCGTTCTTACGGTTGACACCCGATTTGGTTCAGGTGACCTAATGAATTCCGGTGAATTCCTAGGATTTTACGTTCAATGGTAATGAACGCATTGAAAATAGGGTTTTCAGAAAACAAATCGTTTTGTAATTTTGATCAAAATATTTTCTCGTTTAAGCTCGAGTTTAGATATCATTGAATTCCATGAGTTTGTAATTCTCAATCTTTAAGGTCAATCTCAAGGATTGAGTAATATCAGTCTTAAAAGCTGATTTGTGATCTTTTAAGGAGATTATCCTTTATGGGGATCTGATTGATTAGTCTTATAAGCTAATTTGCACGGTGCCCCTCATTGTACGAGACAGATCCTCTCATGGTTAGGATAAGTCTGACCACATGGCGACCCTGTTTGATGCTGAAGTCCGTGGATTTCCAGCTGATTTTCGAGAAAACTTTTCAAAGTTTTTCGTAGACTCTACAACTGGTCTGGACGACAACTTCCTGACATAAATCAAGAAGCGCGTGTCTTTTTCTCGAAAGACTTTACTTCCTTTTAAATTCCATTTATATTACAATAAACTAGGTAAAACTGATTAGTATTGTTTAAAACAAAAGTATCTTCAATTATTTGTACAAAAATATGTAATATATGTTTTAAATAACTTGGTAAATTTTTTCCACACTTGGCTTTTATTTTCCTTTCTTTGCCTTTTTATTTTCCTCTATTCCATTTTAAATGAATTCTAACATTTTGGGCTGTTTCTCAATTTATGTCCTTTCCGAGGTAACAATAATTTCGGTGTTAACACCTAGTTTTATCGTTCATAAATATGTATAAACATGATTTTGAGTTCATTTAGTTGAAAATTTTAAAATTTTTTACTAGAATTGGGTAGTCAGTATATAAGACTAGGGCTGTTCTTTATTATCAGAGAGCACTAGATTCTAATACAACTACTGCGTTACTAGTATTTTTAATGGTAACCAAGTGTATAAGTCAAAAAAATTAAAAATCCGAAAGAATTTAACCCCTTCCCACACTTAAGATCTTGCAATGCCCTCATTTGCAAGAAATCATTAACAATTTAAATTATTGAGGGTGATTAGCGTAGAAAAATGATTAAATTTACCAAAGTTTCCAAACATATTGGCGTTTGTTTTTTTTATAAAAACCTTTAACTAATAAAACAAATAATTAAATTATTTAAAATTTTGTTTCTTTTAAGAATGAGGGCGTTTCGGATCGTTGTCCAGGTTTGTCTCTCGACAAAATTTTAAAATTTGTCACTTTTTAAGCGTCGTTTTAAAAGCAAAGATTTTTGAGTTTTTTTAATGTTTTTGGCATACTTTAATTTAATAAGATTAAAAATAATGATAATAAAATTTCTCTTCCCGCCCTCGGGTAAAGCAATTTCCGTTCAACAACCTAGTTTTCAACTCACGACGAATTTTAGGTATCAAATTTTTTACTTAATGAAATAAAGTACATTTTGTTCTTAAATTCACACCAAACTTATATTTAAAATTCATAAAATTAAAAATTCATATTATTAATATTTTTATACATACAAACTTATATTAAAAATATTAATTTTTTAAATATTTACAAACTTAAATAAATTGATTTTAAAAAGTTTACAATATTAATTTAATATTTATATATTAATTTTAAAAACAAGGTAAAAATTAAAATTAAAAATCTTTTTGATCTTTTTATCCCACTTTAATCAATCAAATATTATCAAAAATATACGCCCCTCTTTTCGGTAACGAATTTTTGAAATATTTTGGTTTGATTGATTAAAGATATTTATATCTTAAGAATAAACGGTAAATTTCACAGTGATGTAATAAATTTTTGTGTAAGATATCAATAATTTCGGTTACGCATACCTAATTTTATTGAATATCAATTTAATACTTTATAGCGAACGATTTAGCGTTTATTATCAAAAGGTTAAAAGCAATAAAATAAAATAAAAACTATACATACTTATCTATGAGAAAGAATTTTCAGAGACCTGCTTTAGTCGACTCATAGGAGAGTCGTGTGATTTGGTTCTCCATAGCTACATAAGAGTAACCTCGATTCTTCAATATCTTTTTTTCTAAACATATGAACGGTCCTTCTCTGCATAGAGTAACAAATTCGGTATTTGAATATGTTTGATTGTTTGAACATTTACCTTCATGTGATCATTTTCCGCATTTAAGACATCTTTCAAGGTGTCGTTCTCTTCTTTTTGTTGCGGACTTTGATTTTCCTTTACCAAAATGTATCTTATGATGATCTTTCCTGAGTTCTTTTCTTACTCCGTCCATTTTGCCTCTTATGAATGATACCAATTCACTCGGAAGGGTGTCATTATTACGTTTAGTAATCATAGCATGTAGCATTAGACCATGGTTTAGTTCAAAGGAATTCTTCATCTCGTAAAACCTAAAAAAAAATTCATAATGGAGGGAGAAGACTAGTTCTTTAGGGTCTGCTAGGGAAGGACCATTCGGATTTCATTCTCAGAAACTACACGAAAACAGAATATCTAACTCTAACAGAAAGACATATTATCCTAAAAAGATTTGATTCTCCCCACATTTAGTTAGCTGTGGTGTTGAAATTGTGATTAACTTCATTTTTAATTGGACTATCAACAACTTGTATATCTCTGACTTTTACTTCAAGCCAATTGTTGATTTCCTCTGTAACTTTCACAAATTCAACTAACATTGCCTTTTCTTTAGACAACAAATTAGATACTAATCGATTACATAACTTAAAGTTCCCCTTAATCCTGGCATCCTGAATCCGTTTATAAAGTTTCTTCGTTGAACTGTTAAAAACGGGTTCATCTAATTTCGTATCAACAACGGGGTTCTTTTTTATCAGGTCATCATTGGTTGTTACTTCATCTTCCTCACACTTAGACATTTTTATTGGTTCAACAATTTTGGTTGGTGGAGATCTAAACTTTCGGTTCACAAAGGTAACCGATTTGTCACCATCCCTAAGTGTCATTCTACCTTCTCTTACATCATTGAATGCCTCGGTGGTTACTAAAATTGGGCGACCTAAAATTAGAGGAATATCAAGGTCTTCCTCCATATTAATCACTATGAAATTTGCAACAAAGGTCAAACTTCCCACTTTAACAAGTAAATTGTTTGCTATTCCAACCGGGTGTTTAATGGTTTGATCAAATAATTGAACACCTATTCTGGTTGGTCTTAATTTACCCACACCTAATCTTTTGTATAAGGAAAGAGGCATAATATATTCACTTGCTCCTAAATCTGCGAGTCCATTATACATAGCACCATCGTTAAGCAAGCAAAAAATGATAAATTCACCTTGGTCTCCTACTTTAGTAAGTAGAGTTGGTTTGTTAACCTTTTCCAAGTGATCTTTTCTTGGTTCTTTCACTTCTACTTGAACTTCTTTTCACATTTTTCTTCCTTTCTTGGAATGGGAGGTTTGTATAGGAATTCTTCTTCATCACTCCAATTTGAAGCTTCCCCGTCTTCCAATTTTGGTTTTTCATATGTTGTTGATAACATATTTATGTTTTCATTCTGAGGGTTTTCTTGGGTGGTGAAATTATGATTGACTTCATTGTTAACTTCCATCGGACCATGTATGTAATGTTTACCTCTGTGACCATTAACTTTAAATTCAATCCCATTTGAATTTATTAACTCTATTGTTCCATATGGGAAAACTCTTTTGACTATGAATGGTCCAGACCATCTTGATTTTAATTTTCCAGGAAATAGCTTGAATCGTGAATTGAAAAGAAGAACTATGTCTCCTTCTTTAAATTCTTTTGAACTTCTGATTCTTTTATCATGCCATTTCTTCGTTCTTTCCTTATAGATTAACGAATTTTCGTATGCTTCATGTCTTAATTCTTCTAATTCGTTTAGCTGACTTAACCGTAGATGTCCAGCTTCATGTAAATCAAGATTACATGTCTTCAAAGCCCAAAATGCTTTATGCTCAATTTCTACTGGAAGGTGACATGCTTTTCCGTAAACGAGTCTAAAAGGTGTGGTTCCAATTGGAGTTTTGTAGGCAGTTCTAAAAGCCCAGAGTGCATCCTCCAATTTCATGGACCATTCCTTCGGATTTGATCCTACGATTTTTTATAGAATACGCTTTAATGCTCGGTTGGTATTTTCAACTTGTCCACTTGTTTGTGGATGATAAGCGGTTGAGATTTTATGAGTTACTCCATATCTTTTGAGAACTTTCTCAAATTGATTATTACAAAAATGAGTGTTCCGATCACTTATTAAAGCTTTCGGTGTTCCAAACCTTGCAAAAAGACGTTTTAAGAAGTTGACTACAACTCGTGCATCATTAGTTGGGAGAGCTTGTGCTTCCGCCCATTTAGATACATAATCAATGGCAACGAGAATGTAGAGATTATTATGAGATTTTGGAAATGGACCCATAAAGTCAATACCCCAAATGTCAAATACTTCACATACTTGAATGACATTTTGTGGCATTTTATCACGTTGACTTATTTTTTCGGCCCTTTGACAAGCATCGCAGGATTTACAAAGAAGGTATGTGTCTTTGAAAATTGTAGGCCAATAGAATCCAGCATCGTAAACTTTTTTTGCTGTGAGTTGAGACCCATAATGTCCTCCTGTTGGTCCTGTGTGACAATAGTTTAAGATTTGACTGGCTTCATCCCCGAATACACATCGGCGTATTATTCCATTGAGACAACTTTTAAACAAATGTGGATCTTCCCAGAAATAGTGTTTTATATCACTAAAGAATTTCTTTTGTTTTTGCTACGACAACCTTTTTTCAAGGAATCCACATACTAAGTAGTTTGCATAGTCTTCAAACCATGGAATTTCACTATAATTCAATAGATATTCATCAGGAAAGTTATCTTGTATGGCCGATTCATTTAGAACTTCTAATTCGGGATTTTCAAGACGAGAAAGATGATCAACGGTGAGACTTTCTGCTCCCTTTTTGTCTCGAATTTCAATATCGAACTCTTGTAGGAGTAAGATCCAACAGATTAATTGTGGTTTGGCATCTTATTTTGAAAATAGGTATCTAAGAGCAGAATGGTCGGTATAGACCACCGTTTTAGCTAGAACGAGATACGAACGAAATTTTTCAAAAGCAAAGACAATAGCAAGGAGTTCTTTTTCAGTAGTTGTGTAATTTGTTTGTGCTCCTTGTAACATCTTACTAGTGTAATAAATAGCTTGAAATCGTTTTTCAATCCTTTGTCCTAAAACGGCTCCCATTGCAAAATCACTTGCATCGCACATGAGTTCAAACGGTAGATTCCAATTTGGAGTTATCATGATCGGCGCATTAGTGAATTTTTCTTTAAGAATATTAAAAGATTTGATGCATTCATCTGAAAAGATGAATGGAGCATCCTTTTCAAGGAGTTTATTCATAGGAGTGTCAATTTTAGAAAAATCTTTTATGAAACGTCGTTAAAAACCGGCATGCCCTAGAAAACTCCTAACTCCTCTAACATTGGTGGGATGTGGAAGTTTAGAAATTACATCTACTTTAGCTCTATCCACTTCAATTCCTTCCTTTGAAATTTTATGACCAAGAACGATGCCTTCTTTAACCATGAAATGGCATTTCTCCCAATTAAGTACTAGATTTGATTATTCGCATCTAATAAGCATTCATTCAAGATTGACTAGACATGTTTCAAAAGTATCACCGAAGACTGAAAAGTCATCCATGAAAACTTCCATGCATTCTTCTATCATGTCGTGAAAAATCGCCATCATGCACCTTTGAAAGGTTGCAGGGGCATTGCAAAGTCCAAATTGCATGCGTTTATAAGCAAAAGTACCATAAGGGCACGTGAATGTGGTTTTCTCTTGATCCTCGGGTGCTATTGGAATTTGAAAGTATCCGGAAAAACCGTCAAGAAAACAATAATAACTATTTCCGGCTAATCTTTCCAACATTTGATCAACGAAAGGTAAGGGAAAGTGATCTTTTCTGGTGGCGTCATTTAATTTTCTATAATCAATACAAACACGACATCCTATTACAGTTCTAGTAGGAATAAGTTCATTTTTTTCATTTGTGATGACAGTCATGCCACCCTTCTTAGGTACGCATTGAACTGGGCTTACCCATGGACTATCAGAAATTGGATAAATTAAACCTGCATCTAGCAGTTTAATAATTTCTTCCTTAACAACATCTTGCATATTAGGATTTAGTCTTCTTTGGTGTTGCACATACGTTTTATGACCTTCTTCCATAAGGATTTTATGTGTGCAATACGAAGGACTTATGCCTTTAATATCACGAATCTTCTATGCAATAGCTGGTTTATGAGCTTTTAGCACAGAAATGAGTTGAGATTTTTCATTTTCTGTAAGAGAAGACGATATTATTACAGGTAATTCAGATTCACCATGTAAATAAGCGTATTCCAAATGGTTTGGAAGTGGCTTTAACTCTAATGTCGGTGGTTCTTCTATCGATGATTTGTATCGATATCTGTCTTCTTCTTTTAACATTTTAAATTCTTCTGTTGTTGGTTCGTATTCATTAGCCATGAGTGTGGCTAACATTTCAGCTTCATCAATTGGTTCAGTTCCTTCTCCTAAAGAACATTCTCCTGTTTCTTGTAATTCTGGAAATTCTTCTAACAATTCTGCATGTGAATCTATTGTATGAATATAATAACATGTATCATCTGCAGATTGCGGTTATTGCATGGCTCTATCAACTAAAAAGGTAACACTCTCGTCCTCTATACTTAGGGTCAGTTTCTTACCGAACACGTCTATTATTGCTTTAGCCGTGTTTAAGAATGGTCTTCCTAATATGAGAGGAACTCGAGAATCTTCTTCCATGTCCAGAATAACAAAATCTACTGGAAATACTAAAGTACCAACTTTAACTAGCATGTTCTCCATTATCCCTCTAGGATATTTTACTGATCGATCGGCTAGTTGTATGCTTATTCGTGTTGGTTTCAATTCTCCAAGGTCTAGTTTAGCGTATAGTGAATACGGCATTAAATTTATACTAGCACCTAAATCTGCCAATGCTTCTATTGAACTAAGACTACCCAGAAAACATGGAATTGTGAAACTTCCTGGATCAGATAATTTTTTTGGTATCTTATTCAACAGCACTGCAGAACAATTAGCATTCATAGTTACAGCCGAAAGTTCTTCCATTTTCTTTCTATTTGTGATTAGATATTTCAAGAATTTAGCATATCTAGGCATTCCTGAAATCATATCAATGAAAGGAAGATTTACATTTATTTGTTTAAACATATCCAAGAATTTAGATTGCTCGGCTTCAAGTCTTTCTTTTCTCATTTTATTCGGGTAAGGAAGTGGTGGTTGGTATGGTTTAACATAAGGTTTAGCCTTAACTGTGTTATCTTTATTAACCTTTTCAACTACCGATTATGTTTCTTTATCTTGCTCAGGCTGTGGTGCCTGTGGAGTAGGAATAGCATCTTCAGAAATTACAGGTATTTCAGGTGGTTTAAGTGTAATACCACTTCTCGTGGTAATGGCTTTAGCCATTTCATTCTGGGGGTTAGCATTTGTATCGCTAGGTAGACTTCCCGGTTTTCTTTCACCTATCAACCTTGCTAGGTTGCTTACTTCTTGTTTCAGATTTTGAATAGAAGCTTGTTAATTTCTAAATGCTTGAGCATTTTGTTCATTGATTTGTTTCTGAGATGTGAAAAATTGAGTTTGAGATTCAACTAGCTTCGACATCATGTCTTCTAAATTTGGATTTTTATCATCAGTTTGTGGTGGTTTAATTGGAAAAATAGGTCTTTGCTGATTGTAAGTATTGTTGGATACTTGTTGATTGCTAGGACCTTGTTGATTGTTGCACGGAACATTTCGGTTATAATTCTGGTTTTGATTGTAGATTGGTCTTGGCGGTTGATAATTATTCTGATAATTATTTCCAGGCCTTTGGTTCATGTATGAAACATTCTCTCTTTGTTCCATTATTTGTTCAATACTGAGACAATATTTTGTCAAATGTGGTCCTCCACACTGCTCACAACTAATTCGTATTGAGTGAATATCTTTAGTCATCTTTTCCATTCGTCTCTCGACAGCATCTATCTTTGCGGAAATAGAATCAAAGTCATGGCTAGAATCGGCTCTAGCCGCTTTAGATGATCTAACGATATCTTTTTCTTGATGCCACTCATGTGAGTGGGAAGCAGTGTTATCAATAATTTTGTAAGCTTCAGTTGAGGTTTTCTTCATAATGGAACCACCAGTTGCTATATCGATGTCTTTTCGTGTAGTGATGTCGCATCCTTGGTAGAATATTTGTACTATTTGATAAGTGTCTAAACCATGTTGCGAACATCCTCTCAATAACTTTCCGAATCTTGTCCACGCTTCATATAGAGTTTCGTTTGGCTTTTGCGTGAACGTAACTATTTCTCCTTGAGGTCTCACGGCTTTAGATGCCAGAAAAAATTGTTTAAGAAAATTTTCAACTAAAACATCCCATGTATCAATCGCCCATTCAGGTAACGATTCTAACCAATCTTTGGCTTCTCCCTTTAAAGTCCAGGGAAATAACATGAGATATATCTGTTCATCCTCCACTTCTCTGATTTTGAATAGAGTACAGATCCTATTAAAGGTTCGAAGATGTTCGTTTGGATCTTCCTTCGGCGCACCACTAAATTGACATTGATTAGTTACCATGTGTAGGATTTGTCCTTTGATTTCATAATCTGGCGCATTAATGTCTGGTTGAGTAATTGCGTGACCTTGGCCAGTGCGTTTAGCTCTCATTCGGTCTTCCATACTTAGAGGTTCCAGATTTTCCATGATTGAAATTGTTGAATCTGAATCACTAGAGGATTCTAACTTAATGGTTTCTTCCTCAACAATCTCTGGATGAGTAATTTGTGGTTCAGGAGGAATGATTAGTGGTTCAGGATCTCTGAATTGTCCCTGAATATCCTCCAGATTCTCAATTGTGAGGTCGGGTTCAAAAAATGGATTATCGAAAATTTGAATTGGAGTACTTGGTCGACTTGATGACGATTCTAAAGAAAAATCAACGGCGACAATATTGGCTAGATGTCTTGATCGAGTTACAGGTGGTGAACGTATGAAAGGTGGTGAACATTTTGCTCGGTGCATTCACTGAATATCCTATTAGTTATAAAAATAAAAATTATATAAGTTATCAAATTAATAGACTTTTCTGATTTTGGCCACGTTTCGAATAGCCAATAGATGCAGCAGGTAGCCAGGACCCTTTAAATCGGAAGCCCACAACTTGCCACTAACAAATCCAACTATTACTACGAACCAGAAAATTTTGGATGTCTATCAATTTAACCCTTTAAATTATTTTTCGTCGAATTTTAAAGAAAATAAAGAAAATTCTATGTCCTAAAAACTAGAGCGTCGAGAAATAAGAAAGAAAAAGAGCGCGTCGAAAAACGTCAAAAAATAAAAGGTC
This sequence comes from Rutidosis leptorrhynchoides, assembly GCF_046630445.1. Lineage (NCBI taxonomy): Eukaryota > Viridiplantae > Streptophyta > Magnoliopsida > Asterales > Asteraceae > Rutidosis > Rutidosis leptorrhynchoides. Next base: position 368,332,192 of record NC_092333.1, on the reverse strand, counting down.
AAAAAATAAAAATAAGAAAGTAGCGCGTCGAAACTTAAAAGTCCAAAAACTAAATATAAAAACTTACGTTTAAAGGTATTAAAGCTTAAAAGGAATTCTAAATTCAAAACGGCAATAACTTAAAAAGTACTAAAATCTTAAAACAGCGTCGCAAAATTCTAAAGCACCTAAATCTTAGTCTAAAGAAAAAGTACTTAAGGGTTTTACGGCAAAGCCTAAAAATCTAGAAATATAAAATACTACGGAAAAATACTAAGTTACGAACTAATTACGAATGAAAAATTATAAAATTACGCTTTAACTAATAAAAAGATACAAAATATAAAATAAGTTTAAAGTTATAAAAATACAATTTTATAAAAATATTATTTTTATATTATTTATTTTTTAAAAGTATCAATTTTAAAACTAATAAAACTAATTTAAACTAAATATTACAAATTAATTAAAACTAAAATTAATTAATATAATAATTAACCCTAATTAGGGTTTATAATAATAATTAAATTATACTCCGTAATTAATGCAGTACCAGGTTCAGACCAGGCGTGTCAGACTGTCTCATGTGGTCGCATGAGTTTTAGCCTACGGGTTCATGCGGTCGCATGAGTTGTGGATCCAGGCCAGCTGATGGGCCGCTACAGTTGGGCCCGATTATTTTTTTACTTTTTTTCTGTTTTTAATTTTATATAAAATATTTATATTTATATAAAATAAATTAAAAACTTATATTTTAAAAAATAAAATAGAAATAGAAATACTTTATAATTTTATATATTTTAAACAAACTCTTAAAAATATATATCGTTTTTCTTTCTATATTTTTTTTGTATTTTTAATATTTAAAACGTATTTTTACCAAAAGAAATTAGAACTTAATAAAAATCTTTTTTTTATTTTTTTTATTATTATAGCGTTTTGCTTTCAGCATTTAAGATGTCCCCGGCAGCGGCGTCAAAAATACTTGATGTTATGCAGAGGTGTATACGAAATAGTTATATATTTACTACGAAATACTATTAAATACGATACAATTTTACACAAGTTATTTATTTATTTATAGAGTGGATATACCTAAACCTTGCTATAACATTTATAGGCAGTGTACATAATCGTACAGTAGTGTAGTTTTTAGTAGTCCGGTTCGTCCACAGGGAACTAGCCAAGTTTAATGCTATATTTTTTTTAAACTATATATATATATATATATATATATATATATATATATATATATATATATATATATATATATATATATATATATATATATATATATATATGTATATATATATATATATACAAGTAGTATTATTATTATAAAAGGGGGTTTTTACCGTTTAGTGAACGGTTTGTCGATTTTAAAATTTTAGTCGTAGTTAAAACCTAATGTAAAATATTAATAATAAATATAACTTAATTTAAAGCGTAAAGTAAATGACAATAATTAAAGTGCGATAAATAAAATTGCGATAATTAAAAAGTACGATAATTAAAAGTGCAATAAATAAAATGACAGTAAATAAAAGTGCGATAAAATATGAAATAAAGGAATTATGCTTATTTAAACTTTCGTAATCATGATGTTTGACGTGTTGATTTTAGTTTATTACCATGGGTTAATTGTCCTTTGTCCTGGATTATTCGATATGTCCATACGGTTTTGTCCATAATAGTCCATCAGTCATAAATATAAAATGTGAGAGTCTTCGTCATATTATCCTTATATTCAAAGTCAAATATTCCAACTAATTGGGGATACGAACTGTAACAAGATCTTAATACTTTGTTTAATGAATACACTAGGTTATCGACTGCGTGTAATCCAAGGTTTTATTACTTTGTTAACAATTACACCAATTACCTTTGTATGTAATTCACCCCTGTTTCAACAAGTCTATTGATTATTAATCCATCCCCGTGTCCGGTCAAATGAACGATAATTCGTATTTATAGATATCCCGCCCACCGTACCCGATTAAGCGTATGTGGTTATAAATAGATACGTCAAATTGTAATCTTTATATTAAATTAACGAGGTATCATTTAGTTAATATAAAGCCCATTAATAGCCCATAGTCTAATTTCCACAAGTGTCGTTCTTTTGTACAAACACCAATTATGGTACAAAGCCTAATTACCCCGTCTTTAATATTTAGCCCAACATCACGATTACTTCAATTTAAATAAGCATAATAATAACTACGCTACGAGACATTAATTTAAAAAGGTTGAACATAACTTACAATGATTAATAATAGCGTAGCGTTACACGGACAAAATTTCGACTTACACACTTATAACTTTCGCTAACATACCCTTATTATTATTAATCTTAAATTAAAATTAAAATTATAAATTATATATATATATATATATATATATATATATATATATATATATATATATATATATATATATATATATATATATATATATATATATATATATATATATATATATATATATCGTGAGAGAGAGAGATTGAAAAATTGTGTAAAAATTCGGCCAAAACACGCGAACTTTATAGGACCTGAGCTGATACAGTATGCCATGAGACCGCATGGCTTTTACACTGCCTAGCCATGCGATCGCATGGCCGCCTTTTCCTGGTGAGTTATGCTTCTAAAAACGTGGGCTGCTCGAGTTTTATATAATATATATAATATAATATATATAATTTTATATAATTAATTATATATTATATTATATTCTTGTACTCCGTTGACTTGTAATTTTAGCTCCATTGCATTGCGCGTTGAGAGTTGACTCTGGTCCCGGTTCTGGATTTTCGAACGTCCTTGCGTACAATTTAATATCTTGTACTTTGCGTTTTGCGGCTCGTACTCTTGTAACTTTTAGACGTTTCTCATCAATAATTTGAACCTCGTGATTTGTACTTTGTACTTTTTAGCTTTTTGGTCGTTTGCGTCTCTAAATAGTCGAATCTGTCTTTTATCTTCATCTTTTAATATTTAAACGAATATCACTTGTAAATAGAACAATTGCAACTAAAAGCTTGTCTTTCTTGAGAGATATTGCTATGAAATATATGTTCGTTTTTAGCATTATCAAAAAAGAAAACGGATATTTTGAGAAACAGTCCATTATTTAATCTTGGCCCAATTCGATATTGCAGCCCACATAAGTCCCATTAGCAATGATCCAGATAATAAAATGGTGGTTTCCTGTTCGATGGAAATACAAATGAAGGAAAAAAAATAGAAGAGTTCAAACACCTTTATCTAGTGGGGTTAGTTGTTTGGTTTTTGTTTGACTTTTAACTCGACACTAACAGCTGTAATACATAGCAGAATTCCAAATCCTCATATCCATCGTTTTCTTCATCATCACCATAACATCAATCAAACATAAAATCATCTTCATATTCATCGTGTATCGTCATCATCAATCTAATCATTATCGATTTATTATCATCACCCTCATTGTACGTCATCTAATATCATCACAATAGAAACCGAAAACGTACAGCAGAGGTAGTTATCGATAAATGGGTTTCGATGGGGTGTGCGTTCAAATAAAACAGGAACAGAAATAGAAACTGCAGTAACTGGTCATCGATCCAACAAAAACATAAACAAAATCAAGGTGCGTTTGGTATTGATTATTGTAACTATTGATGCTCAAGCGTAGCATCTTTTATTACACAGAACAAGCGAACATTGGAGATAGGATCGAGTAATAGTTCATGAGTGGGTTTGGTTTAATTTAAATACTTTATGTAAGTGCATCTCCACTACCTCTTTTAATATTCCAAGTGGTGTTAGTTGCTTTGTATATGTCTGCCAAAAAAAAAAAAAACACTTCATAATAGTTCGAATTTAGAGGCAGAAGACTGGCCTCGTTGATCTTCAACAGTAGCTGCAACCAAGAGGAGTCGTTTTTAACTTGAACTAGAACTAGTAACCGGAAGCAAATAAGTGTAGCTGCAGCAGCTTCGAATGACAGGAATAAATCAGGAACTAGTAAGTTGGTTTTCGATGGTGGTTCTTAATGGCGGTTTTGTGATGGGGTTTGGATACTTCTCAACGAAAACATGAAAAAAATGGAATGGTGATGATTGTGGTTACTCGTGGTGAATGGTGGTGCTACGATCAAGGAGAGTGGGGTGACGGTTTTGATGGTGGGTTTGAGATAGGTTGCAAAAACAGAAATCACGAGGTGTGTGACGATCGCTCCAAATCCATATGGACAATATGTCATTCATTGATTTCATTGCGAGGTATTTGACCTCTATATGATACGTTTTGTAAACATTGCATTCTTTTGAAAAGGCACACCATAAATGAATATTTAAATCAAAGGTTTTCAACATCTGATGATTTCTACATATAGACAATCACTGTAAATAATAGTTTACAATAGTACTTCCGTTGACAGTACAGTCAAAATAAGATACATGGTGATGATTTGGTGAATGCAACGTTTCCTTGAAAAATATGCCATGTATGACTCCATGCACATAGCTTCTCTAACATATAAGCAAACAGCGGAAGACTTCTAGGAAACCTGAGAATAAACATGATTCAAGTGTCAACACAAAGGTTGGTGAGTTCATAGTTTTAATATTACACATAATCCGTATATCAATGTGGATTACAAAAGTTCAGTTGTTTTATTCAAAACGTTTATCAATAGGTTTTACATAAAAGGGGGATCACAAGATTTCAGTTGTTTCATCCGAAACGTTTATCAATCGGTTCTACAAAGTTGAGCACCCTGGTAACTAAACTTTAACGTATATATAATTTGTACCCTTTGTATAATCATCTTAATAATACACGTAAACCAACGTGTACGCTTATCAAATAGCATACGTCCGTTAAAAGGCTAGCGCTCTAGCTCGGACGGGGATGTCAAGCCCTATGGATCCATATACTACTACTCGCGCCCACCAGTTCTTATAACTGGCAGTTAACAGTTACCAAAGCTAAGGGATTTTCGGTTCAAACTCAGTGTAGAATTTAGTATGTACTTGTATCCATTGCGTTTAAAATAAAGTGCATGTATTCTCAGCTCAAAAATATATATTGCAAAAGCAATTAAAAAGGGATCAATGAAACTCACGCATATATATATATTGTAAATCAGTTAATAAAGCATTTGCATGTATTCTCAGCCCAAAAATGTAGAGAGTAAAAGGGATCATATGAAACTCACACAAAATCAGTTTTAGTATTTGTATCCATTTAGTAAAACAGTTTATAAAACTGCGCATGTATTCTCAGCCCAAAAATGTAGAGAGTAAAAGGGATCATATGAAACTCACACAAAATCAGTTTTAGTATTTGTATCCATTTAGTAAAACAGTTTATAAAACTGCGCATGTATTCTCAGCCCAAAAATATAATTTGAAAAAGAGATCATATGAAACTCACACAAAATCAGTTTTAGTATTTGTATCCATTTAGTAAAACAGTTTATAAAACTGCGCATGTATTCTCAGCCCAAAAATATAATTTGAAAAAGGGGACATATGAAACTCACAGTTTAATATTGATATACAATATTGCAGGAAAGCACGTAGACGCATTGGAGATAATAAGCACGAGGTTTGATTCACAAAAATACCCCCGAATATTACCCATAACCTCCTTGGCAATAACCCATATTTTCTTTAGCTCTAGCTTTCTCGGAAACTCGTTTTGAAAAATTACTTGGACAGCACTCCGTCGTAATATTTTATGTACATTATTATTTTTGTATCGCAAAAATAATAACACTAATAATAAAAATAATAAGATTAATAATAATCTTATTATTAATAATAATAATAATAATAATAATAATAAAATAAATAAATACGGAGTAAAAATAATATATATGTGTGTGTGATTTATCTGGCCAAAACTCGAGAATTTATAGCACTTGGCCTAAAATTTTGCCTCATGCGATCGCATGGATTTTGGGCATGATGGCCATGCGATCGCATGGCCTCAATTTCCAGCTCAGAATCATTTGTCCATTTGTTTGTCGACATGATAAAATATTAATATAATATATATAATTTAAATAATTAATTATATATTATATTAAATTCACGTGCATAGTTGACTTGTAATTTTTGTTCCGATAAGTCGTACGTCATCACTCGACTTATGTCCCGGTTCCAGTTTTTCGAATGTCCTTTCGTACCTTTAGAAAACATGCATTTTACGTTTCGTGTCACGTACCTTTGTCAAAATATAGTCTTAAATTATCCATAAACTATACCACTCATAGTATATCTTAAACTTTCAAATGTTTTGGTCATTTACTTCTATAAATCATCGTCTCGCTATTTGTTAATATATATATAATATATACATTTTCATTTTGAAATAGTGTTACTGTAGCAAAGTTACTGTAGCAAAGTCATTTTTTACTGTAGCAATTTACTGTAGTAAAGTCAATTTCACTGTAGCAAATAGTGATTTTTGAAAACACTGTAGCATTTTGGGTACTGTAGCAATTTGAAAATACTGTAGCAAATTAGTATTTTACTTGTTCATCTTAAACGTTTTAGTTAACTTATCTAAATATCAATCGAATCAATAATCGAATGTTACCGTTTACTAAATAACTTGAAATCATATATATTCAAATAGATATATAAACCAATAAGTTTAATGTACGGTATCATGCAATTAAAACTTTGTTACGTTTTCAAGTTATAGTATATATATGTATCTGTTTACATATAATGGTTCGCGAATCGTTGAGAACAACCGAAGGGTAATTGAATAGTTCAAAATTTTGAGATTCAACTTCATAGGCTTTGCTTATCGTGTCGAAGTAATTAATCATTTAAGATTAAGTTTAAATTTAGTCGAAATTTCCGGGTCATCACAAGGTGTCTCATGGCTGGTTGCAGGTGTTGGTGTTGGTGAGGAGGGTTCCCGGGTGTTTGTATATAATCATGTGTATATGTTTGTATATATAAGTGTTTAGAGTCAATAATAACACAGTTATCCTCATTCATAATTGATATTAAAAAGGCAAACAATATTCGTAATAGTTACCAGCCTTAGATTTTAATGTTATTCTACTGACAGTTCTCCCGGACTGTGTATCATACGAAATCAGTAGCAGATAAAAGTGTTCAGAAAAATCCCATATTTTTAAATTAATTATATTTATTTATTTTGGTCATTATGGTATAAAATTCGATCATTAACTATTAAATAAAATTACATTAATTATTCACTTCCAACCCCAAGTAAAATATAAAAAGTTTTAAAATTCAACAAATAATTCCTAAATACATTTTTAATAAGCCTAAAATTTATATTACTCATTTTCGAATCACCGTTTATTTTAAAATCACGTAAGTTGATTAATGACTATCAAGATGACAATCGAGTGCTACGAGCGTTTATTAAATAAATTCTAAATCAAATATATATATATATATATATATATATATATATATATATACACTTTATTTATATATATATATAGATACCTTTTAAATAATAATCTTTATAATATCCTTTTTTATTTTACTTTACATAAATAAATTTTAATAACAACAACATACAGTATTTAAAGTTATGTTTCCAATTATATATATATATATATATATATATATATATATATATATATATATATATATATATATATATATATATATATATATATTATCGGAACTGGTCGAAAGGTAATTGCATACATGAAAACAGTTCAAAGTTTTTGAGACTGAAACTAACAGACTTTGCCTATCGTGTTGAATTCATATAAAGATTAAGTTTAAATTTGGTCAAAAATTTTCGGGTCGTCACAATATATATATATATTTTAATTTAGTTATAAAACGTTTCGATAATATGTATATACAACGAGACGATGATTTATAGAAGCAAATGACCAAAACACTCAAATGTATAAGCTACATTTCATGTAATATAGTTTACTAATGATTTAAGTCTATATTTTGTTAAAGGTACGAGTCACTAAACGTAAAGTGATAGTTTTCTCAGCGTACGAGTTAACGTTCGAGAAACCGGAACCGAGGCATTAATCAAGTGACGACGTATAATTTATTGGAACTAAAATTACAAGTCACCTATACTTATAAATATAATATAATATATAATTAATTATATAAATTAAATATAATATATATATAATATTAATAAAAACCGTCGGTGGAGTAAAACAAACACACATAAGCTGTTTTTTGACACCATGCACTCGCATGGTTTTATCACACAAACCCCATGCACTTGCATGGGGGGTTAGGTGCAGCTCAAATCCTTTTAAAAGCTCGATCGTACTGGTTGCTAAAATCATTCTCAACTCTCTATCTCTCTGATATTACATGTACTCCGTAATATTTATTTTATTTATTAAAAATTATTATAAATCTTATTATTATTAGTAGTAGTAGTATTAGTATTATTAATATTAGTATTATACATAAAATACTACGACGAGGTCATGAGTAAATTATTTCAAGACAAGTTTTTCGAGTAGGATAGGGCTAAGGAAATTATGGGTTATAGCTATGGAGGTTATGGGTATGGATCAGGGGTATAATTGTGAGGTCAAACTAGTGTTTATCGTCTCCGTTGTGTCTACGTACCTTTCCTGTAATATTGAATCTCGGTATTGATATGTGAGCACTCATAACTAAACTTTTATATATTAATAGTATATCCCTGACTAGTGCTCGAGTATATAGAATTATGCATGCTTATATTTTTGATATTGTCGTTAGATAAGATATGTTGAATCCTGAATTAGTTACATATGTGGTTGAGATAAGGTATAAGATATGCATGTCGTTGGAAAGCTAGCGAAAAATTAAGAACTTTTCATTTAGATATCGAATGGTTTCAATGAACGGATTAGAAGTTATAGTCAATTGAATTTTTGTATTATTATTAAAAATGATTATTATTATCATCGTTATAGTTTTTATCTAATTATTATTATTATTATTATTATTATTATTATTATTATTATTATTATTATTATTATTATTATTATTATTATTATTATTATTATTATTATTATTACTATTATTATTATTATTATTATTATTATTATTATTATTATTATTATTATTATTATTATTATTATCATTATCAATAAAAGGTATTATCATTAAAAATTGTTATTTTTATTATTATTACTATCGTTATTATCGTTAAAGTTATAATTAGTATTATCATTAATATTATCATAATATTTATTATCATTATTATTATTATAATTAAAACTAATATTAGTAACACCTAATTATTTTGATTACTATTATTATCATTAATATGAACGCAATATAAAAGACGATTAAAAGCTATTAACAAATTGATTAGGAAATAATGAGTATAAGTATCATGATGAAATTAAAATATTGAAAGTTATTGATTTAGATAAAAATATCGTTTTCATAATCCTTATCATTATTATTATCAAAAGTGTTATCAATACTAAAACTATCATTTTTTACAAAAATTATTATTTTTAATAGGAATATCATTGTTAATATAAAATTTCATTATTATTATTAATAAGAATTATCATTTTATCATAATATCATTTTTAGCAAATATAAATATTGTTATTATTATTAGTAGAATAATAATAATTATTATTACAAAATAATACAATTTTTTACGTACTATTGTTATTATCGATATTATTTTATCAAATAAATATACGATACAAAGATATTTTACTACGTGTAATATAATTACTTTAATAAAACCTATCATATTATTTTTATGATATTAAATGAACTTTATAAATTTTATTACTTAAGATATATAAAAGTATATTTTTATTATGTAAATTTTAATATAAAATTTTATTTATTAATAAATGAATTATATTATTTTCTCTAATAAATCTGTTAAAAATATTTAAAAATATAAAATGACTATATTTAAACTATATAATAATCATGTATAAATTTTGGATATCTTTTTGAGTCAAATTGAATTTTGTTGACTTTTGCATAGTAGTCTCGAGCATTAGGATTGTGATACACTATGACTTGACCTAAATTATTAGACAATTATTGACCAACATATAAATATATATAATTAATATAGGTTCGTGAATCTGAGGTCAACCTTGCACTTGTTCAATGACGTCATATGTATTTTTACTACGAAATACAGTATGGTGAGTTTCATTATTCCTTTTTTAAATGCTTTTACAATATATTTTTGGGACTGAGAATACATCCGCAACTTTTATAAATGTTTGACGAAATAGACATAAGTACTTAAAAACATTCTACGAATGAGTTATGAGTACACCGGATATCACCCCTTTTAGTCTGGTAATCTGAGAATTTGGGAACCGAGCCCCAAATTGACGCGAATCCTAAAGATAGATCTATGGGCACTAACAAGCCCCAGTCAGAGAATTTGAACTGCTTTAGTACTTCGAAATAGGTATACAACCGCCAGATTTAAAAGATATGATCTGTTTGTGAGGTGTACACAACCATCATATTTAAAAGAGTGGCCTGATTGTATGCTTTTTGCATGACCGTGCGGAATGCCGGTATGCGGGGGATATTCTAGATGCATTTTGTTAAGGTCGATTACCAGGTGTTTGTAGTTCGTATGAATGACTTTTATCTCTATGCCATGCGAAATGCCTGATACGAGATTATGTTTATGAAAGATGGAACTTAAATCTTGTGGTCTATTAAAAATATGGAATTTATGGATTATGATAAACTAATGAACTCACCAACCTTTTGGTTGACACTTTAAAGCATATTTATTCTCAGGTATTAAAGAAATCTTCCGCTGTGCATTTGCTCATTTTAGAGATATTACTTGGAGTCATTCATGGCATATTTTAAAAGACGTTGCATTCAAGTCGTTGAGTTCAATAGAGATTATTATTATTAAGTAAATGACAGATTAGGTCATTTATAGTTTGGATATTATGAAATGGTATGCATGCCTGTCAATTTTCGATGTAACGAAAGTTTGTCTTTTAAAAACGAATGCAATGTTTGTAAAATTTATCATATAGAGGTCAAATACCTCGCAATGTATCCGTATGTTATTGTACTCGTCCTTATGGATTAGGACAGGTCCTCCTACTAAATTCTTGAAGTGCGAATTTTGGCTAAGGGAAGTGCAATTCCTTGGCCACATTGTGAATAAAGAAGGCATTCAAATAGATCCGGCAAAGATAGAGACGGTGAAGTGTTAGGAACAACCGACTACGCCTACGGAAGTCCGAAGTTTTCTCGGATTGGCCGGTTATTATCATCGGTTTATCCAAGACTTTTCTAAAATTGCTTCTCCATTGACAAAGTTGACGAGGAAGAACGTGAAATTTAATTGGCAGAACGAGCAAGAAATTGCTTTTCAATTGTTAAAAGAAAAATTGTGTCAAGCTCCGGGCTTGGTGTTACCGGAAGGTGTAGAAGATTTGACGGTGTATTGTGATGCATCATTAAATGGGCTCGGGTGTGTTCTAATGCAACAGGGTAAAGTCATCGCATATGCCTCCCGACAATTGAAGGAACACGAAAAGAGATACCCGACTCATGATCTTGAATTGGCGGCGGTGGTTCATGCCTTGAAAATTTGGCACCACTACTTGTATGGTGTCAAGTGCATGATTTATTCAGATCACAAGAGTTTGAAACATCTTTTTGATCAAAGGGATTTGAATTATCATCAACGTAGATGGATGGATGTGGTAAAGGATTATAATTGTGAGATACTCTACCATCCGGGTAATGGGAATGTGGTCGCGGACGCGTTGAGTCGAAAGAGTCAACATCCAGCGATACGAGTAGGATCGTTACGCATGACAATTACTAACGATTTTCTTGTAAAGCTTGGTGAGACTCAAATTGAAGATTTTGTTAATAACAAGCATGAAGAAAGAATTGTGGGGCAAATGGAGTCTATTCAATTATGTCCTCACGGGTTATTGTCCTTTCGAAATAGAGTGTGGATGCCAAAGATGGGGGACTTCTGAAAGGTGCTTCTCGATGAAGCGCACAAGTCTAAGTACTCCATTCATCCGGGAACGACGAAGATGTACCTCGATTTGAGAAAAGAGTATTGGTGGCTGGGCATGAAACGTGATGTTGTTAAGTGTGTTGAGCAATGCGTCACGTGTTTGTAAGTAAAAGCCGAACATCAAAAGCCGTATGGTAAGTTGCAACAGTTAGAAATCCCGATGTGGTAGTGGAGCATATTACCATGGACTTTATTACAAAGTTGCCAAAAACGGCAAGAACCCAATTTGATACTATTTGGGTGATCGTTGATAGATTGACGAAAAGTGCCTTGTTTCTTCCTATTAAAGAGGCAATTACTTCGGAGGCACTTGCGAAAATGTTCATTAAAGAGGTGATATCGAGACACGGCATTCCCGGGTCTATCATTTCGGATCGGGACACGCGTTTTACTTCTCGATTTTAGAAAAAGTTTCATGAAGATATGGGTACGAGGGTAAATATGAGTACGGCGTACCATCCTCAAATGGACGGTCAAACCGAACGTACGAATCAAACATTGGAGGATATGTTACAGGCGTGTATTATCTATTTCGTTGGTAGTTGGGATGAACACTTGCCTTTGGTGGAATTCTCGTACAACAATAGTTATCATGCTAGTATAGGAATGCCACCTTATGAGATGCTATATGGGCGTAGATGTCAAACTCCGATTTGTTGGGGTGAAGTGGGACAAAGGAAAGTCGGAAGTACCGACCTGGTTTTAGAGATGAATAATAAGATCGAGATGATTCGGACTCATTTGAAAGCGGCTCAAGATAGGCAAAAGTCATACGCCGATAAATGTAGGCGATTGATTGAGTTCCAAGAAGGTGACATGGTGATGCTTAAAGTTTCGCCATGGAAGGGTATTATTCAATTCTGAAAACGGAGAAAGTTAGCTTCTCGGTTTATTGGACCATTTAAAGTTTTGACTCGTGTTGGTGAAGTTGCGTATCGTTTGGAATTACCCGAAGAGCTTGAGGGGATCCATAATACATTCCATATTTCCCATCTCTGTAAGTGTCTTGCGGATGATTCATCATGGATGCCATTAGAAGAGATTGAGCTAAACAACAAATTAGAGTATGTTGAAGAACCGATTGCTATACTCAATGAAAAGGTGAAAATGTTGAGAAATAAGGAAGTGAGAACCTTTAAAGTTCAATGGCGTCAAAGTAAAGGTTCCGAGTTTACATGGGAACCCGAGGAGTTTGGGTTGATGTATCTTCCCTCTTGTCATGCGGCTTGGAACGCGAGGACGCGCTCCGATTCAAGTGGGGGAGAGTTGTAACACCCTAATATTTTAATGTACATAAGTGTAAATAAGGTACATGAAGTGTGGGAAACAGTGTGCAATTAAACTATGATCAGAATCCTTCCAGACCATTGTGTGAGCCGTGCACATGTAAGGGAGCGCGCCGCGCACCCTTTCCAGCTGGCAGTTCCTGTTTCTTTTAATTGGATATTTTGAAGGGATTTTTGGTCAATTCACTTGGGGACGAGTTTAAGGCCACTAGATCAGATCTTGGGGTATCATTACTCCACTTCCAACTACTTCATCTCTTCCACATCAATTTTAGAGAGAGAAATTTCTAGTGTGAGAAAGCTCAAGCAAAGGAAGAATAAGCTAGTTTCGGGTCTTAGCTCAAGTTATAAAGTACGTTTTGATTGTGGTGGTAAGTCCTAATCTTGATTTCTTTGGTTTGATTTGATTAAGGGTTAGGGTTTGGGTTAGTGATGAACACAAAACCCATTGTGGGTGATTTTTGGGGGGTTTTGGGTAAGATTGAGTCATGAAGACTCATGAATGACCAACCTATAGTTTCAAGTAATAAATGGTTCTAAAGAGTCTTAAATGGTTAGTTAATCACTAGCCTTTAGTGATTAAGTTGGGGATTTAGACCTCGGTTGGGTGATTATAGTGCAAATGAGTCATAAATACCCTCTTGGGTCATAAATTCACTAGTAAGGTTAGTTGGTGCACAATCTAACTTGTTATGTGTATTAATTGGGCATTAATTATATTTAGGTGACTTGCTTTGAAGGTTAAAAGTTGTTGGAAATTTCACCAAGATGACAAGGTGAGTGGAATACTTATGTATGTATGTATATGATTTATGTGCCCGTGTTAGTTGTGTACATAGCCATTTTGTGCACATGATTGTGAGTAATGGGCGTTATTAAGTGATGCCATAACCGTTTTGGAACACTTTGGGGGAATACCATAGCCGTTTTGGGATACCTCGGGGTTAGCATACCATAGCCGTTTTGGGAGCTAATCGAATAACCGGTTCTTACTCACACGTATTCAAGTGATGCCATAGCCGTTTTGGAACGCTTGGGGGTGATGCCATAGCCGTTTTGGAACACCTCGGGGGTTAGCATACCATAGCCGTTTTGGGAGCTAACGGTCGTTATGAACATCGATGACTTGTTCGCGAGGTCATTCCCCTTGTGATATTGGTTAACCATGGTTATAATTTGTGGAAGCTAGCATTTAATTATTATTATGATTATTTATGCTATTGATGTTGCTAGTTGTACGTTTTGATGATCCTAGCTATTGTTACTAGATGATATGCGATTATACGCATTATATGATGTTGTGGATGCGAGTAGGTAAGTTGTATATGCATGTATATATTTATTCTACTCACTAAGCGTTAGCTTACCCTCTCGTTGTTTACCTTTTCTCCGACTTGGATAAAGGCAAAGGTATACGCTTGGATTAGTGGCTCTCGGGGGTTTTAGGTTTTGGAAGTTCGACCAAGATTGGGTAGTTTAACCCCAAACACCATGCTCTAAGTGACGTTTGGAAATTAAACTTTTGTGGTCGAAACTTTTATTTTGAACTCAAGGGTATTTTGGGCATATGTGGGCCCCGCATTGTAAAACTCGTTTTATGATTGAATCGTGTTATTTTTACATATTGTAATATGTGGTAAAAAGCGTTACGTCTAAAAGTGCCGGGAAGCGCGAGATCTTTAAACGAAAAATGCACTTTTTGGACAGAAGTTGTCCGGCAGTGTGCGCGCCGCGCACAGACTGGGCTACGCGCCGCGCACCCAGTCTGGGCAAACATGTTTGAATTTTTTTTTATGGTACTTTTTCGGTTGGTTAACGGGTTGGGTTGTTACATGTTATTGGGAAGACGCGATCCTCGATTCAGAGTAAACTATCTATTTTCACCTCTTGGTAAGAAATCTGCCGGATACATAGTGCGCTTGACGAAGGCACACCGGTTGTAGTACGTAAACTAACATTATGGAATCCGGTAGGTGTTCTTTAGTAAATGGAAACTTTGATTGACTATCGGAGTATACAGTTGGCCTCAGGCTATGCCACTGTAGTCAGTAGCATTTAAACATCGCATGTATATGAAAAGTCACACTGGTTGTAGTACTTTATACCTCTGCCATGTATGGCCATAAAAACGGTTTTATTATGGATAAAGTACATTTACATCATAACACGGTCTCAGGCATAGCACTATGCTTGAGTGATTCTTTAGTTAATTTGGGAACTGTTTGTTTAAATCATAGAAGATTCGACTGTTAGGATAACCAAACGAGTTCATGGAGTTTACACTTTTAAATCTAGCCATGGTGTTCATCATGGTTGAATTTCTTTTAAATAAGAACCTAACTGATCTTTTACCAATCATTAACGAAAGCATCAGAACACATCACGTATCTCGGTTATGATATGCCTTTTACTCTAGATATGCTTAATAAAGTTTAGACCTAAAGGATCGTTAATACACCATCTTACCGGGTCGCTCCTATTGATGAGTCGTCTAGTATATTCACGTAGTCGTGTTGCCCTGCGTCAAGGGTATGTGGTGTTGCTGTCTATTTAGAACCTTCAAGCCTATCGGTATTACTCAGTGACATGTCTTTGACAGGGTCGTTTAGGATAGTATTGCAGGTAACTGGTCATAACGTACCCATGAGCCGACATTATACATATCCATCATCTTACTAACAA
The DNA here is from genome assembly GCF_046630445.1 of Rutidosis leptorrhynchoides. Classification (NCBI taxonomy): domain Eukaryota; kingdom Viridiplantae; phylum Streptophyta; class Magnoliopsida; order Asterales; family Asteraceae; genus Rutidosis; species Rutidosis leptorrhynchoides. The sequence goes on along the minus strand of NC_092333.1, from coordinate 368,316,219 downwards.
AAGCAATAACATGCACTAGCTTTACCCTTATCTGAAATAAAAAATTTATCTTTTACTGTTTTATTTACTTATATATCTAAATATCTATTATTCAGGATTTGAAACCAAAATATATCGCAACAACTCCTTGTAATAACACTAGGTTTACACTATAGCGAAAGGTTCGATTCCGTTGACTTCTTAAACGAACAACCCTAGGTCTTACTGTGATGACCCGGGAATTTCCGACCAAATTTAAACATAATCTTATATGATTCGACTCGATAAGCAAAGTCTATTAAATCGAGTCTCATTATGTTTGAACTATTTCATGATAACATTTGACCTTTAACTATTTCCGACGATTCACGAACCTTTAATTGTAACTAAGAATGTAAATATAAATAATTATATATAAAACTAATTATATTAGTATTAATGAACTATTAAGTAATTTTGTTATTATAAAAGATAACATTTAATAACTAAAGATTTTTATTTTGAATATATATAGTATATTGTATATAAATGATTCAAACATATTTTACCAACGTTATCAAAATATTAAATGTACAATGTTATACTTTGTAGTTAATTGTTTAATATACATAATTAATCATCTACTCAACATTTAAAACATGATTTTATATATATGGTAGTATACATATATACATAAATATAACTATATATATATGATTTTATATATAATTATTATATTATGTATATGTAGAAATTTATAATATATCTATGATGAAATAATGTACTATTTTAATAAATATATATAATACTTACATATATAAAACATTTATATTTTTCATAATTACATACATAAGTATAATATAATTAGTATGTAAATAAATATTATAATATATTTATATTAAAATGCATAAATATATAATATTCAGTATATGTTACAATACATATTACATAATTATTAAATATTACATAATAATATATGATATTAATAAATTAAATTTAAATACAAATATAGTTGTTGTAGTAATGTTATTTGTATCGTCAAATATCAATATTTGTATTCATAATATCACTTTATATCATATAAAGATGAAATTGGATGTATAAATTAGATTATTATTACTAATATTATTATTATCGATAAAATATTAATATTATCATAATTAGTATGGTATTATTATTATTATTATTATTATTATTATTATTATTATTATTATTATTATTATTATTATTATTATCATCATTTTTACAATTATTATTATCATTAATATTATATTTATCATTATTATTAATTTTATTAATATTATTAGATATTAATAGTATTGTTATTATATATTATTATTATTAATTAAAAAAAACAGTAGGGATCTATATTATACGCTTGACCTCTGTATCCTTTATCTCTATTATTATTATTTTTTTTGTTTCTTTCCTGCTCCAAACTCGTGAACCTGTGTTGACATTTTCTCCATTTTTTATCAACCGATCTCTATTATTACAAAATGATTATGTATAATTGCAAATCAAATAAAAAGGAAATCCAATGGGATTAAAGAGCACAGCGATATTTTTTTTTTTTTTTCTTCTTCTCTGCACGCTCCAATTTTTTTTTTCTCTTAATTCAATTTCGAATAAAGTTTCAAAATCTAAAAATGCAGAAAGGTTAGAAATCTTTCTTTTAATCTATCTGCAAAATCTCAACTCTCAAATCATTATATCGATCTTGAATTTTGAAGTCAAAGTTTAGTTTAAAAAAAGTCAACAATTGTTCTTGAGACAAATTCGCGTTCGTGTATATGTTTCTGATCAAATTGACGATTCCAGTAGTTTTTATACATGTTTAGAAAACTATTTCGTGTTATAAACATTATCTATAATGTTATCTATTACGAAATCAATTTTTTTTGTTTTGTTCCAAGAACCGACGCTGCAGTAGGCCTTTAGTGTTTTTTTTTTTTTATTTTAGAACCCAAATTATTTTTTTTTCTGTAATGTTTTGAAGCTTTAAAAGGAACCCTGATTTTTTTTTTTTTTTTGGTTATTGATGTTTTGTTGAATCCATGAGACTTGTGGAGAAGAAGAGGAATAGAAGAAAAACAGTTTATATATAAAATTTAAATTCGATATTAGTACAGAGAATCAGAATTGGTGGGATGGTCGAGAGTGTTTGCGTGTGAGCATGTGGTCACGAGATCGAGTCCAGAGGACGGTAGTTTCTTTTTTTTTTTTTGAAACTCTTTTCATGTGAGGTAGTTTTCTTTTCTAATTTTATTATTGTTATTATATATTAATTATTATTAGTATTATTATTATTATTGTGATTGTTTTGATTGTTATTGTTATTGTTATTATTAGTATCATACTTGTTATCATATTTGAAAGTATTATAGACATTACTATTATTATTATGATAGGTATTAATAATATTATTATTAGTAATAAACTTATCATTTTAGTATTTTATCATCATTAGGATTATGATTATCATTATTATTATTATGAAGGAAATAAAAATATATTATTATCATCAATATTAGAATTTGTACCGGTTTATAAATAATAGTATCATCAGTACATTTACAATTAATAATATCATATTTATCAGTATCATCATTAATATTTACTAGTATTATTATGATTATCATTTATCATTTTATAAATATTAGAACCCTTATTCTTAACATAAGTATGGTATTAGTATTAATATTATTTTAGAGTTATTATTATTAGTATCATTAACAGTTATCATTTTCATTTTTTTGCTATTAGTATTATCATTATTAATAAAATTATTATTATTATTAGTAAATCATTATTATCTAAATTATTATTTTAACAAATAAATCTTTTGTACACTATATATATACTTATGGTATATACTAGGATTGTATTAATAATTCACATAACAAACTAATAAAATTTCATAAATACAATACTAACCACAAATATATGTATATAAATATATTAATGTCACTATTTATATAAACGTAAATCATTATAGATATATATACATAAAATCGATATATATATATATATATATATATATATATATATATATATATATATAAAATATAACTTAAAATATAATATAAGTATACGTTTTAAAATAAAGGTTAGAATAAATTCTACAAAACTATAATATATAAATAATACATATTAATAAATGAAATTTTGTAACTTACATTATACGTATTAATATATACACAATTGATATAGGTTCGTGAATCCGAGGCCAACCCTGCATTGTTCAATGACGTCATATGTATTTTTACTACAAAATACAGTATCGTGAGTTTCATTTGCCTTTTTACCCTTTATATTTTTGGGCTGAGAATACATGCGCAACTTTTATAACTGTTTTACGAAATTGACACAAGTACGTGAAACTACATTCTATGGTTGGATTATTGAAGTCGAATATGCCCCTTTTTATTAAGTCTGGTAATCTAAGAATTAGGGAACAGACACCCTAATTGACGCGAATCCTAAAGATAGATCTATCGGGCCCAACAAGCCCCATCCAAAGTACCGGATGTTTTAGTACTTCGAAATTTATATTATGTCCGAAGGAGGATCCCGGAATGATGGGGATATTCTTATATATGCATATTGTTAATGTCGGTTACCAGGTGTTCAATCCATATGAATGATATTTTTGTCTCTATGCATGGGACGTATGTTTATGAGAAATGGAAATCTGAAATCTTGTGGTCTATTAAAATGATGGAAACGATTGTTTAAGTTAAACTAATGAACTCACCAACCTTTTGGTTGACACTTTAAAGCATGTTTATTCTCAGGTACGAAAGAAATCTTCCGCTGTGTATTTGCTCATTTTATAGATATTACTTGGAGTCATTCATGGCATATTTCAAAAGACGTTGCATTCGAGTCGTCGAGTTCATCAAGATTATTATCAAGTCAATTATAGTTGGATATATTATGAAATGGTATGCATGCCTGTCAACTTTCGATGTAATGAAAGTTTGTCTTTTCAAAAACGAATGCAATGTTTGTAAAATGTATCATATAGAGGTCAAGTATCTCGCGATGTAATCAACTGTTGTGAATCGTTTATAATCGATATGGACTTCGTCCGGATGGATTAGGACGGGTCTTCACAGTTGGTATCAGAGCGGTGGTCTTAGCGAACCAGGTCTTGCATTAGTGAGTCTAACTGATAGTCGTTAGAATGCATTAATGAGTCTGGACTTCGACCGTGTTTGCATGTCAAAAGTTTTGCTTATCATTTAGTGTCGAAAAATTATTTACTTATCATCCTTAAAGTCTAAGACACGTCTTACTGCCTTTATTGCATAGACAGTGTATAGTTAAATTCATATCTTAGCGTATCTGTTATTGTTACCTTTGCCTGACAGCTTCCGTAGATTCCTCCGTAGCTTATGGGATTTTAGTATTATATATGCATATGTAAATTATGTATTGCAGGGTACTAATCTACATCCTATAATCTATTTCTTATCGAAAATCCTTCATCTGATCGTACGAGATGAATCCCTCAACCAGTTCGAGTCCATCTGATTTCGATAGCTATTTCGATAGTTATTCCGACAGCTATTTCGATATGGATTTCCACTCGAGCTCCGAAAGCAGAGTAACCGGAATGAATCGATCAATTAGCCATCATCTATTCTGAATGAATTGGAGATGGGTTCGTAGTCGACTTAATCAATGGAAACGCGAAGAAGGCGATCATTTCCACTAACCAAATTCACCTCTTGACAATGGACCTAAAACGTTTACCGGCGAACCTGTTCGAGACACCATTTTCTCTCTCATTTCCAAAGTATCTCATCACGATCATATACTATCTCAGATTCTAAACCTCATTCATCCGCTCGTCCGAACCGACAATCATCCCGGTGTAATAGAAGAAGTTAACGAACTTCGCGCATAAGTTGTAGTCTTGGAAAATATGGTGCAAAACGTACCAGCTTCATCCAAATCACCGGCACTAACGGTACCACCAACAACCCAAATTTCAATATCACATGCCTCAACATCTCAATCTATACCTCGAGTATAATCATCATTCTACATGACATTCTACATCAGTTATCTTCGTTCGACATGGTGATTATGTAATCTCTAATGTTTTAGAGATTATTTATTCTAGTTCCAACTGAAAACTAAATGAGTTTAATATCATGTTAACTCATTAAATTCATGATTACATCTGAAGAAAATATATATGTATATATGTTTTCATAAAGATTGTAATTAAAAATTCTTTTGTACAAACTGTTAATAATAAAAATATTTTAACGGGTAGGTAATACCCGAGGAATATTTAAATTTCACATTAATAAGTTACACTGTATATTCTTCGAATCTGATTCAACAGTTATTCACTATCCTATTTACAACCACCGGGATACTTATCCGTTCACCAAAGAATAACTATTTTCATTCAAATTCAATTTCATATTTGAATTTTGACCTATCAGAATCCAACAAGTGGCATAATGAAGAAATAATGGACACAATAAAAATTGATTAGAAACAGACTAATTAACAATATTAAATTTTATTAAGAAACCACGCTAACAAAATCCTAGCTAACTGTTAATTCCGTATTACATTTTATTTATCGCAATTTATTTATCGCAATTTATTTTATCGCAATTTATATTCTCGCAATTTTATTTATTGTCATTTAATTTCTGTTATTTACTTTACGCACTTTATTTATCGTCATTTAATTTCTGTTATTTATTTTACGCACTTTAAATATCGGGACACGTATACAAGGTTTTGACATATCATATCGACACATCTATATATATTATTTGGAATCACCATAGACACTCTATATGCAGTAATGATCGAGTTCTCTATACAGGGTTGAGGTTGATTCTATAATAATATATATACTTTGAGTTGTGATCGAGTCTGAGACATGTACACGGGTCACGATGCGTATTAATTAATTCAAATATTATATATTAAACTATATATGAATGATTGCACTGTCAACTGTGGACTATCGACTGTGGACTAATAACATTGGACAATTAAAATGAATTAAAATATTGAATATAACATATGAAACTAAACAATTCTTCAAGTTTGCCACTTGATTTCGTCTTAAACCTCATTTGTATCTTCACGATTACATTCTGCGTTCAAACCTTTCATGATTCTTGAAAACACCTCAATCGATAGGATGAATCAACCGCACTTCATCTACGGAAGGAAAGATTTATGCATATAGTTATGCACCTGAGAAACTCTCGGCAATTGAGTAAAAGTTCAACACGTAGCCGCGTCAGATCCTTTGGCATTTATTAACAAAAATAACTTTGCGATCCCTTTTCAAAATTAGCCAATTTTGTCACAACTCCAACAAGTCAACTTCGACTTTTCGTACGAAACAACATTATTATAACGTTTATATATACGCGTTCTCTTTTATTGTTACCAGGTAACCTTTCATATTCCATCATATTACCATCAGCGTTTAATCATCTAAAAACACAATTCTCCTGAAACCACCTCGGATTAATAACCGATGATTCAGATATCATAGCATTAAATGCAGAGGAAACATAAAAATGGTAGATGGTCTAAACGGACAAAAGTTTGATGATAAAGAAAGGAGTGTTAGGAACGCTCGATAGAAAATTGGGTATTGAAAAACAGATTGAGTTACCCATGAAGGAGACCAAGGACAAATACAAGGACCAAATCCTATATTCAAAGGATTCAGGTAATTCTGGATCCGTTGAAATCTTTAGAGAATATCTTGCTCTGAAGTCATGTTAAAATCTTGCGGAAAATCTTTCTCCATCAACCGTCGAACTTAGAAATTCCAAAATATCATCATCAATATCTTTGATATTTCTGAGGATATTTTCATAAATATTCTCGTCCGAAATTATATACCTCTTCGTACTTCCTGTGTATCAATATATTGGAAACATTCAATAGAAAATATAGTACCGAAAAGCAGATTATGCGAAACTATGAAGAAAGCCGTGGATAAATCACAAAGAATAAGTTTGACTTCAAAGAATCCAAATAATTCAATGTCTGCTAAAGTCTATAGTGAATAACTTGCTCCTTACTCTAAACCCTTGCAGACAATAGTTTCTATCATCCTCTGATCTTAGATATTCTGAGATATTATCGTACCTTTCATTATAAATATCCTCCATATTTCTGGAGATATTTTTATAACTATTCTTATCTGAAATCATTAATCTTTTCGTGCTATCAGTATTACATCATATAAAAACTGTTAGTTTCTATATTCTGTAAATTTTCAAGCTTAAAATATGAATGTTATTGTAGTAATGATGGGAACTGATGCATGAGTTAGTATAATATAATGACACTTGATCAACGTGATTATATTACAGTAAGTCATGCTGAGTTTCTAAATGAAACGTGATGATTCACAGATCATAACGTCATCATGTGCCATGTTACATAACTCTTTCATCCTACTTAACTCCGTAACAAATCAAGAAAATGTATTCTTGATGGTTCTATCTTCCGTGATGTTGATAAATTTGAAAATCAAATCGTGCTATCACGTTCCTTCATGCTTAGAACATTATAATCATTCGAAACTCTATATCTATAAATTCTGGACCATTATTCGCTTGACTTGAAGTCGGGAAGAGAAAACAAAAGCATAGAGCTTTGAAATATAAGGGAGAATATAAAGTCCGATAACAACACATAAATTACAAACCGTGTATATCAATGTTTATCGCAACATAAAGACACGGGAGAATTAAAAACATTATAATCCCGAGGGCGAAGTAGAAGAAAGCAGATTCCTCTGGTGGAAGTTGGAAAAGGAGAATGATTGTTGCGATAGTAAGGATGAGGACAAGGATCAGAACTGGATTAATCATTTTCAGAATCTTTTGGATGTATGAACTAAGAAAGAAAGTATAAGAATGGTGAGAATAATGGAAAGGAAGAGCTTAATTTATACTGGAAATATCAGACGTAGTAATCGGGGCAGATCACCGTATTTAATTAAAGAGATCTTAATTTCCATAAATCCCGAAGAATCAGATTTTATAGATCTTCAAGATTTTCTTTAAATCCCTTAAATTCCGGAATTCAACCAAGGCAATGTCAAAAGTTAAGACGTGCCTTATTTTCTAAATTCAAACCTGACTACGTCAAAAGTTAAAAACAAATCTTTGTTTCTCATTTCATCCTTTTGTGAATAGCTTCATTCGCACTCTTCGAATAATTGAATTATTTTTATCCATATTACTCAATGATGATAAAACTCAAGTTATCAACTCATATTCGTCAGGAAAACATATTTATTGTTAGCTATGACGACCTCACTCAAATTTCGGGACGAAATTTCTTTAACGGGTAGGTACTGTGGTGACCCGGGAATTTTCGACCAAATTTAAACATAATCTTATATGATTCGACTCGATAAGCAAAGTCTATTAAACCGAGTCTCATTATGTTTGAACTATTTCATGATAACATTTGACCTTTAACTATTTCCGACGATTCACGAACCTTTAATTGTAACTAAGAATGTAAATATAAATAATTATATATAAAACTAATTATATTAGTATTAATGAACTATTAAGTAATTTTGTTATTATAAAAGATAACATTTAATAACTAAAGATTTTCATTTTGAATATATATAGTATATTGTATATAAATGATTCAAACATATTTTACCAACGTTATCAAAATATTAAATGTACAATGTTATACTTTGTAGTTAATTGTTTAATATACATAATTAATCATCTACTCAACATTTAAAACATGATTTTATATATATGGTAGTATACATATATACATAAATATAACTATATATATATGATTTTATATATAATTATTATATTATGTATATGTAGAAATTTATAATATATCTATGATGAAATAATGTACTATTTTAATAAATATATATAATACTTACATATATAAAACATTTATATTTTTCATAATTACATACATAAGTATAATATAATTAGTATGTAAATAAATATTATAATATATTTATATTAAAATGCATAAATATATAATATTCAGTATATGTTACAATACATATTACATAATTATTAAATATTACATAATAATAGATGATATTAATAAATTAAATTTAAATACAAATATAGTTGTTGTAGTAATGTTATTTGTATCGTCAAATATCAATATTTGTATTCATAATATCACTTTATATCATATAAAGATGAAATTGGATGTATAAATTAGATTATTATTACTAATATTATTATTATCGATAAAATATTAATATTATCATAATTAGTATGGTATTATTATTATTATTATTATTATTATTATTATTATTATTATTATTATTATTATCATCATTTTTACAATTATTATTATCATTAATATTATATTTATCATTATTATTAATTTTATTAATATTATTAGATATTAATAGTATTGTTATTATATATTATTATTATTAATTAAAAAAAACAGTAGGGATCTATATTATACGCTTGACCTCTGTATCCTTTATCTCTATTATTATTATTTTTTTTGTTTCTTTCCTGCTCCAAACTCGTGAACCTGTGTTGACATTTTCTCCATTTTTTATCAACCGATCTCTATTATTACAAAATGATTATGTATAATTGCAAATCAAATAAAAAGGAAATCCAATGGGATTAAAGAGCACAGCGATATTTTTTTTTTTTTTCTTCTTCTCTGCACGCTCCAATTTTTTTTTTCTCTTAATTCAATTTCGAATAAAGTTTCAAAATCTAAAAATGCAGAAAGGTTAGAAATCTTTTTTTGAATCTATCTGCAAAATCTCAACTCTCAAATCTTTATATCGATCTTGAATTTTGAAGTCAAAGTTTAGTTTAAAAAAAGTCAACAATTGTTCTTGAGACAAATTCGCGTTCGTGTATATGTTTCTGATCAAATTGACGATTCCAGTAGTTTTTATACATGTTTAGAAAACTATTTCGTGTTATAAACATTATCTATAATGTTATCTATTACGAAATCAATTTTTTTTGTTTTGTTCCAAGAATCGACGCTGCAGTAGGCCTTTAGTGTTTTTTTTTTTTATTTTAGAACCCAAATTATTTTTTTTTTCTGTAATGTTTTGAAGCTTTAAAAGGAACCCTGATTTTTTTTTTTTTTTTTGGTTATTGATGTTTTGTTGAATCCATGAGACTTGTGGAGAAGAAGAGGAATAGAAGAAAAACAGTTTATATATAAAATTTAAATTCGATATTAGTACAGAGAATCAGAATTGGTGGGATGGTCGAGAGTGTTTGCGTGTGAGCATGTGGTCACGAGATCGAGTCCAGAGGACGGTAGTTTCTTTTTTTTTTTGAAACTCTTTTCATGTGAGGTAGTTTTCTTTTCTAATTTTATTATTGTTATTATATATTAATTATTATTAGTATTATTATTATTATTGTGATTGTTTTGATTGTTATTGTTATTGTTATTATTAGTATCATACTTGTTATCATATTTGAAAGTATTATAGACATTACTATTATTATTATGATAGGTATTAATAATATTATTATTAGTAATAAACTTATCATTTTAGTATTTTATCATCATTAGGATTATGATTATCATTATTATTATTATGAAGGAAATAAAAATATATTATTATCATCAATATTAGAATTTGTACCGGTTTATAAATAATAGTATCATCAGTACATTTACAATTAATAATATCATATTTATCAGTATCATCATTAATATTTACTAGTATTATTATGATTATCATTTATCATTTTATAAATATTAGAACCCTTATTATTAACATAAGTATGGTATTAGTATTAATATTATTTTAGAGTTATTATTATTAGTATCATTAACAGTTATCATTTTCATTTTTTTGCTATTAGTATTATCATTATTAATAAAATTATTATTATTATTAGTAAATCATTATTATCTAAATTATTATTTTAACAAATAAATCTTTTGTACACTATATATATACTTATGGTATATACTAGGATTGTATTAATAATTCACATAACAAACTAATAAAATTTCATAAATACAATACTAACCACAAATATATGTATATAAATATATTAATGTCACTATTTATATAAACGTAAATCATTATAGATATATATACATAAAATCGATATATATATATATATATAAAATATAACTTAAAATATAATATAAGTATACGTTTTAAAATAAAGGTTAGAATAAATTCTACAAAACAATAATATATAAATAATACATATTAATAAATGAAATTTTGTAACTTACATTATACGTATTAATATATACACAATTGATATAGGTTCGTGAATCCGAGGCCAACCCTGCATTGTTCAATGACGTCATATGTATTTTTACTACAAAATACAGTATCGTGAGTTTCATTTGCCTTTTTACCCTTTATATTTTTGGGCTGAGAATACATGCGCAACTTTTATAACTGTTTTACGAAATTGACACAAGTACGTGAAACTACATTCTATGGTTGGATTATCGAAGTCGAATATGCCCCTTTTTATTAAGTCTGGTAATCTAAGAATTAGGGAACAGACACCCTAATTGACGCGAATCCTAAAGATAGATCTATCGGGCCCAACAAGCCCCATCCAAAGTACCGGATGTTTTAGTACTTCGAAATTTATATCATGTCCGAAGGAGGATCCCGGAATGATGGGGATATTCTTATATATGCATATTGTTAATGTCGGTTACCAGGTGTTCAATCCATATGAATGATATTTTTGTCTCTATGCATGGGACGTATGTTTATGAGAAATGGAAATCTGAAATCTTGTGGTCTATTAAAATGATGGAAACGATTGTTTGAGTTAAACTAATGAACTCACCAACCTTTTGGTTGACACTTTAAAGCATGTTTATTCTCAGGTACGAAAGAAATCTTCCGCTGTGTATTTGCTCATTTTATAGATATTACTTGGAGTCATTCATGGCATATTTCAAAAGACGTTGCATTCGAGTCGTCGAGTTCATCAAGATTATTATCAAGTCAATTATAGTTGGATATATTATGAAATGGTATGCATGCCTGTCAACTTTCGATGTAATGAAAGTTTGTCCTTTCAAAAACGAATGCAATGTTTGTAAAATGTATCATATAGAGGTCAAGTATCTCGCGATGTAATCAACTGTTGTGAATCGTTTATAATCGATATGGACTTCGTCCGGATGGATTAGGACGGGTCTTCACACTTACTTCCCTTCCTCACCCATAGGAAGGAGTAGTTGATTTAGGCCCTGCAATTATAAATTAAAAACTACTCACCCTCTTTGTTCACTTAATAGACGTTTAGCGACCTAACGACACCACATAAAATAAACCGTCCATTTTGCGCACATCATTCAGCTCTCAGTTATATGGCACGCCACACCAATGGACTTGAACTGATGACCAGTTCTGGTTTAAACGTCTATTTTTGGAATATGTTATATGGCGCGTCACGTAGGGTTATTGCATGCTACGCAGTTCCCCTGTAAAAAATGTGTTATTTTTCGTAAAATGGGTTTGAGTCATTTCATATTGGGAGCTTGTGAAAATATTACTTTTTAACTGTTTTTGAACAACTGAAATCTTGTGGTCTACTTTTATTTATTATTGTTATAATAAACTATGAACTCACTAACATTCGTGTTGACTTTTAAAGCTTGTTTTCATTCTCATGTCCTTGGTTTTTCGCTTCCTCACTAGAAGTCGTGTTGACTGCATGCCATGGAGTTTTGCATATTGTTTTATTTAAACTATATTATTTTGCATTCATACTATTTCAATACATTTATTTCTATATTTGTATGACATGATTTTGGCGTTCGAGTCAACTTACTAATTATGGAAACTTTTCAAATTATGAAACGAAACTTTTGCGAAAACGTCTCATATTGTAAGAGGGCGTAACCATGTGTTGAGACCATTTGTTAACGTGCTGCATCATAAGCAAATTATATAGGACGATACAATTATGCTCGAAAGGTGGTGGCATAGTAACATTCGTAGTGGAGCTTCGTGGCTAACAACCAGTTGGCATCGAAGTATTTTGTTGTGTATTTGGTGGCTTTGTCACTACCATTAGCTGCTGAGGTTTTGATGTAGCTGGTTTTGTTAGGGTTGATGGAGTGGTGGAGTTCGTGTTGATGAACTATCAGGGGTTCCATACATTGTTACAAATACCGACACCTAAGGTGTTGGAGGAGATTGGGAACCGCTGTTTCCTCCAGCCATTAATGATGATCGTCAAGAAACTTTTTTTTATTTTTTTTGGGAAAACCTAAAATGAACAGACTCATAAAACGAAAATTAGGGTAAAACGCATTAAAAAAATTGCAAAAAACGTCTAATCCCGTGATATTATTCTATTATCGGTCTCGCGATGGCACCAATTGATCAAGCATATTTTCACAGGCTAAGGTTAACCTATACTTGAGTGCAATAACTAGGGTTTAGGGACAAATATGATTCGAACCTCCGACATAAGTCGTGGATAACCCGTACCAGAATTGTAAGGACTTCGGCTGGGTGGTGGAACGTAAGTCTACCAGTGATGAAATGTCCCGTTCATATTGATTATAAACATTCCATATTAATTGATTTCGTTGCGAGGTTCTGACCTCTATATGAGACGTTTTTCAAAGACTGCATTCGTTTTTAAATCAAACCATAACCTTTATTTTATCGACAAGGTTAAAAAGTCACCACCTAGATTATCCAGAAATGATAATCTAAAATATCACACTTACACACTATCAATACATATTGGTTTACAATATTAATATGTTACAACAAAGTAAATCTCGAATGCAGTTTTAAACAATATTATACAAGCATGCTGACACCAAATCTTGTCCATATTTTAGCATGCAACAACGGAAGCTCTTAATAATCACCTGAGAATAACACATGCGTTAAACGTCAACAAAAATGTTGGTGAGTTATAGGTTTAACCTATATATTTATCAAATCGTAATAATAGACCACAAGATTTCATATTTCAATATACATCCCATACATAGAGATAAAAATCATTCATATGGTGAACACCTGGTAACCGACCTTAACAAGATGCATATAGAATATCCCCTATCATTCCGGGACTCCCTTCGGACATGATGAATTCGAATGTATTAAAGCATCTGGTACTTAGGATGGGGCTCGTTGGGCCAAATAGATCTATCTTTAGGATTCGCGTCAATTAAAGTGTCTGTTCCCTAATTCTTAGATTACCAGACTAAAAAGGGGCATATTCGGTTTAATAATCCAGCGATAGAATGTAGTTTCATTTATTTGTGTCTATTTTGTAAAATATTTATAAAACTACATGTATTCTCATCCCAAAATATTAGATTTTAAAAGTGGGACTATAACTCACTTTCACAGGTTTTTTATGACGACCCGGGAATTTTCGATCAAATTTAAACTTAAATCTTTAAATGATTTTTGACACGATAAGAAAAATCTGTAATGTTGAATCTCGAAAGTTTTGAAATCTATATTCATGTCATCAATTGACCTTCGATTGCTCTCGACGATTCCCGAACCATTAATTGTAAATAGATATGTGTGTATGGATATATAAATAATAATTCGAAATATAATTTGAAGTATTATATGTTGTTATTAAAATGTAATAAAATAAAAATATGATATTATAATAATTAATATTTTTTTAACATATCAATATATAAATAGATGTATATTAAAAATAAATATTAAATGATTGTAATACTCGTTTGATGTTCCGATTGATAAAGCAAGATAAAATATAGTTATTATAATAAAATAATTACTTTCAAAATAAATATCAGTATTAATAATATTATGATATAGATATGAGATTTGATGTATATCAATTGTTATAACATTATTACGTATATTATTATCATGAATAATATTAATATTATTATTAGTATTATTATTATCATTAATAATATTATTGTTATTAGTATTAATATCATTATTATTGTTATAAATTATTATTGGCATTAATAATTATCAAGGTTATTATTATTATTATTTTTATTTACCTTATTATTAATAAATATCATTAATCTTTTTATTATTATTAAGTACCATTAAAAATTGATATCATTTTTTTACTATTAGTATTATTTTGATTATTAATATTATTATTATTAATACTATTAGTATTTTTATTATTTATAATATTATAAACTGAATTACTATTATATTAATAATTATTAACTTTATACAGTATATATATTTATAACACGTATGATCAGTGGAAATTAACCATATATATTATAATTCAGTTAAATACAAAAATTGTGGAATATTAAACTGTTAAATCATCTAAATCTGTTGTGTATCGATATCAACCATTATTTTTACTCGTCCTTATTGTCTGCAAAAGATGTACCTGATGGAAACTAAATTCTCAATACAAACAAACTAGTTAAATCACTTGTACTAACATCCATTATTCAATTTCAAGATATGTATAGGCTATCCTGAATTGCAATTGCGAAAATTAAAACAAGAAAGGGAAAGGATAAAAAAACACCACAAGAAACTTGTTACGGTTGCAAGCACCACCACCTGAGTTTCTGTCAAACACCTAATCATTACCACATTCGTCAACCTTTAACTCACACCCTACAACTGTGAACATAACCAAGAATCCTTCAAAGACCACAGACCCACTACTATTTCTGTTTTTGTTTAGCCTTTTCGTGACCCAACAAATAACCACCTTCTCCGGTTACAATCTCAATGAAAACCCACTTCACCCTCAACCACTGGCCGCTGCAGCCTACTGTTTTCTGTTTGGTATTCGAACACCACCACCATCATCCACAACCACCACCGTAAACTACCATGAACAACCACACTCTCTTCCATCTCTCTCTCTTCTTTTCTTATTCGATTAAAAACCACAACCAAGAATCACCACCATTTAAATCACCCCAGGAACTAAACTAAAATCATTACAGTCGCTGTTGTGATCCTGTATTCTTGTTCGTAAACCATCCACAACACACCCTTGTTATTCTATATGTTTAATTTCTGTCAACAAAACACAGACCAAAACCGAAGGGTAATGGGGAACGTTGATGAGTACACATTCTTTTATTTGTTCCATGTGACCGACACTCAATAAAACATGTAAACCACTTGTGCTATTTTATTAGCATGTTTCACTTTTTGTTACTTATTATAAAGGCTGCTGCAAATTTTTTTCCTTTTTTTATTGATAAAGTGACGATGGCTAATGAAGATATTGATGGGTGTTGGTATTCTAATGATAATAAAGTTAGTGACTCGATATCCCACTTATTCAGTACGTGTCATCTGCTTCTATTATGTCTAACAAGCTAAAAACATAAACATTTGCTGATTGGGCCGTTTACTTCTTATCTTTTCTTGGGCCGAAGGATTAAATTGTGTTGCTGGGCCGTGACCCAACTTAGGTTATTATGTTGGGCAGCTGCTATGCTATTATTGCTGCTCTTATTCGAAAACTCAACAGCGTACGATAAGTAGGTTAACGAACGAATGAGGAATAGAAAGATTATAATTTATGATTATGATTCAGATTATGATTCATAATTTATGGTTATGATTATGATTATGATTATGATTATGATAATGATGAAGATTAGATTAGTGATTAGATTAAGAATTATGATTAGATTATGTTATGATAATAAAGATCGATGATGATGATTATGATCAGCTTATAAGGATGAGACGATCAAAATAATAATGGTATGATAAAGGATAATCGTATGATGATGATTATTGGGTTTATAAGTTAAGAATAAAGACAAACAGAAATAATTCAAGTTAAAAGAAGTCGACCTGGGAGAATTTCAGAAATGAACAAGCAGAGCAAGGGTTAGAAGTGTTGAGGTTAACCTAGAGGTCCTGAGTTCGAACCTAGGCTAAAGCTTATTATTTTTATCAATAAACATTGGGACTGTTGGGCCACAGGATACTTGTGAGCTTTGTTGGGCTTGAAAAAGAATAGGGTTATATTGATTTTGATTGGGTTTAAATCAGAAAGATAGTTTTAGCTGAATGGTTTAGTGTCGTTATGGGTGGGCGAGAGGTCTCGAGTTTGAGCTTGAGATGAGGCAATATTTTTTTTTAAGGACTACTTCCATGAGGTAGTATTACTATTACTCTTATGATTATTATTGTTAGTATTATTATTATTAAATATTATGGCTATTATGGTTAGTATTAGTATTATTATTATTATTATTATTATTATTATTATTATTATTATTATTATTATTATTATTATTATTATTATTATTATTATTATTATTATTGAATTATAATTATTAAGATTATTACAACTAGTATAAGTAATATTATCATTAATTATTATTAACATGATTATCATTATTAATATTATTATTATTATCATCATTATGATTATTTTTATTACAAAAATTATTATTTTGTTTTCATTAAAACTATCATTATTATCAGCATTATATATATATCACTACGTTTATAAAAATAAAAGTTTTAAAGATATTATTAAGGTTATAAGTATGTTTTAATCATATTAACAATATTTAAATAAATATTCGTATATATAACAAGTTAGGATTTCCTTTAATGTACTAATCATATATATATATATATATATATATATATATATATATATATATATATATATATATATATATATATATATATATATATATATATATATATATATATATATATATATATATATTATAACGATATTAATATTAAACATTTTGAATATATATACACAAATTAAATATAGAATATATAATTTAAGGTATAATATCTAAACTTGTTCAACTACGATTATACATTTTAAATATATATATTTAATATAGGTTCGTGAATCCGAGGCCAACCCTGCGTTGTTCAATATAGTCATATGTATTTTTAATACAAAATAAAATACGGTGAGTTCATTTGCTTCCTTTTACTCTTTACATTTTTGGGACTGAGAATACATGCGCTGTTTTTATAACTGCTTTATTAAATGCTTTTGAAATATATTTTGAACTACGAATACATGAAATGCTTTTATAAATGTTTGACGAGATAGACACAAGCAAAACATTCCTCGAATGAATTATTATACAGACGGAAGTTCTGTGGATTATTATTGAATTATGTGGACATGATAATTGCCACCATTGAATTATGTGGACATGATAATTGCCACCATTGAATTATGTGGACATGATAATTGCCACCATTGAATTATGTAGACATGATAATTGCCACCAGTTGATGTGAATATTATATATTGAGAGAATGATTTTATACACATGTTATGTGTATGTTATTTATGTGCACAAGATATGTGTACGGTTACTATGATTTATGAAAATGGTTTCGTACACGAGAAAGATGTACTGTATTTAAAAAGATATAGCATGTACATTACAGGTGGGTATAGGATTCGGGCCCATTTGTACCATGCAGCATTTAAATTTTTTGGTCTATCAAAATGATGAATTTTATTGTTTTAAGATAAACCTATGAACTCACCAACCTTTTGGTTGACACTTGAAAGCATGTTTATTCTTAGGTATGAAAGAAATCTTCCGCTGTGCATTTGCTCATTTTAAGGACATTACTTGGAGTCGATCATCGCTCCGGGATCAAATGTTGATGACTTCATCCAGATGGATTAGGACGGGGCATTTCATTTTTACTTCGTCGAGAAGTAAGACTTGGCCACTGGTCGATTCACGAACCTATAACAAATATGTACATATATATCAAAGTATGTTTAAAATATATTTACAAAATTTTTAATACGTTTTAATGTTTTAAGTTTATTAAGTCAGCTGTCCTCGTTAGTAACCTACAACTAGTTGTCCATAGTTAGATGTACAGAAAAATAAAGCAATATATATTATCTCGAATCAATCCATGACCTCTTGTATACAAGCCTCAGGCTAGATCATAACTCTAAGTATATATAATATTTTGGAATCAACCTCAACCCTGTATAGCTAACTCTAACATTACTGCATATAGAGTGTCTATGGTTGTTCCGAAATATATATATAGATGGGTCGATATGATATGTCAAAAAATTGTATTCGTGTCTATGGTATCCCAAGATTACATAATATATTAGAATACATGTATAATACAATATGAGTTAGCTAGGATATGATTAATATAGATTTGTTACCAATTTTCACGAAGCTACAAGAAGAAAAATTATCCAATCTTGTTTTACCCATAACTTCTTCGTTTTAAATCTGTTTTGTGTGATTCAAGTTGCTATGGTTTCATATTGAACTTAAGTTTATGAATCTAAACAGAAAAAGTATAAGTTTATAGTCAGAAATATAGATTACAAGTCGTTTTTGTAAAGGTAGTCATTTCAGTCGAAAGAACGACGTCTAGATGACCATTTTGGAAAACATACTTCCACTTTGAGTTTAACTATGATTTTTGGATATAGTTTCATGTTCATAAGAAAAATCATTTTCCCAGAAGAACAAATTTTAAATAAAAGTTTATCATAGTTTTTAATTAACTAACCCAAAACAGCCCGCGGTGTTACTACGACGGCGTATATCCGGTTTTATGGCGTTTTTCATGTTTTCAGGTTTTAAATCATTAAGTTAGCATATCATATAGTTATAGAACATGTGTTTAGTTGATTTTAAAAGTCAAGTTAGAAGGATTAACTTTGTTTGCAAACAAGTTTAGAATTAACTAAACTATGTTCTAGTGATTACATGTTCAAATCTTCGAATAAGATAGTTATACATATATGAATCGAATGATGTCATGAACATCATTAGTACCTCAAGTTTAGTAGGTAAACCTACTAGAAATGATGAAAAAATAACTTGAGCTTCAAAGGATCTTTGATGGCTTGGAAGTTCTTGAAATAGAATCATGACACAAAAACAAATTCAAGTAAGATTATTACTCGAATTAAGATAGTTATAGTTACAGAAATTGAATCAAAGCTTGAATATGAATATTACCTTGATTTAGAAAGATAACCTACTGTAAATAACAAAGGTTTCTTGATCTTAGATGATTACTTGGAATGGATTAGGAAACTTGGAAGTAAACTTGTGAACTTGGAAGTGTTCTTGATGTGTTCTTGAGTAATTGATTTTATGATGATTATAGGTAATAACCAAAACTTGTATTTGATGATTTTTGCTGGAAAAATAGTACCTTAGGTATTCATGGAAGAGTGCGTGTGTTTTGAGAGAGAATTGGGAAGAAAATTGGAAGTGAAATGGAGTAGGTGGTGAGTGGTGAAGGTGAGTGGGGTTAAAAGGAGTTCTTGTTTTTGTTTCCTTGCTCATAAGTCATGCTAGTTGTCTAATTGTTAGTTCCACATGTTTGTTGACTATCTAGGACTGCTAAGAGCTGAATTATTATGTGTATATACCAATAGTATATACGTCTAGGAGCTGGGTATTGTACGAGTACGAATACGGTTGCATACGAGTAGAATTGTTGATGAAATTGAACGAGAATGTAATTGTAAGCATTTTTATTAAATAGAAGTACTTTGATGTGACAACTCGGAGATTTTCGACCAAATTTAAACTTAATCTGTATATGTTTCCGACACGATTAGCAGAGTTTGTAATGTTGAAATCTTAAAAACTTTGAACTGTGTTTCATATATTATTTTGACCTTCGACTGCTCTCGACGATTCAAGAACAATTAATTGTAAATAGATATGTGTGTATGTTTATATAAATAATAATTCGAAATATAATTTGAATTATTATATGTTGTTGTTACTAAAAGTTAATAAAATAAAAATAGAATTTTATAATAATTATTATTTAAAATACAACTCTATATATAAATAAAGTATATTAAAAATAAATATTAATAGTAATATCAGCATTATTATATATATATATATATATATATATATATATATATATATATATATATATATATATATATATATATATATATATATATATATATATATATATATATAACACATAGATATGAAATATGTTATGTAGAGTTGCTATATTATCATTATCAATTTTATTATTACCATTAATGAAATTTATATTAGTATAACTAGTATTATTATTAGTATCGTTAATAAGATTATTATTATCATTATCATCATTATCATCATTATTAATAGTTATTATTAAATTTATTAATATTATTATATATGCATTATTATGGTTATTTACTTTGAAATTATTATTATTATTACTACTAATATAATTGATAGTAGTATTATTAATATTTCGATAGTATCATTATTAATAATTTTATTATTTTTATTATTAGTGTTAATATTTTTATTAAAATTTATGAATATTACATATATGTATAATCAGATATATAATTAGATATATATATATATATATATATATATATATATATATATATATATATATATATATATATATATATATATATATATATATATACATATATATATATATATATATATATATATATAAATTGCGTATACTGTTATACATAATTATACAAATACGATTACAACACATATATATACAAAATTACGTATACTGTTATACATAATTATACAAATACGATTACAACACATATATAACAGTATAAATCATGAATTCAGTATCCATCCTTTTCAAACTGTAACTAATTGGTACTTCAGAATCTGAACTTTGATATTAATCCAACAATTAGTACAAATCATGACCTAAATCAGAAGAATAATCCAAGGAGTAGTTAGACATCGACTTCATACAAATTTTATTTATTTTCTGACAAATATTATGTCGAACCATCAATCTATTAAACAAATTGTTTAGCCTTTAATTCCTATAGAGTTTTCATTCAATAATCAACAACAAATCACTCAATAACTTATCTCTCTCTCTCATAAACAAACTGAATCTATTACCTTGATCACCAACACCAAACCATCCTCTAATTCTTTATAAACGCATATATATAATACATGATCATATGATTTTTTATCATCACCCTCAAACTGAAATGTCCCGTTCTTATTGATTAAAAACGTTCCATATTAATTGATTTCGTTGCGAGGTTTTGACCTCTATATGAGACGTTTTTCAAAGACTGCATTCATTTTTAAACAAACCATAACCTTTATTTCATCAATAAAGGTTTAAAAAGCTTTACGTAGATTATCAAATAATGATAATCTAAAATATCCTGTTTACACACGACCATTACATAATGGTTTACAATACAAATATGTTACAACAAAATAAGTTTCTTGAATGCAGTTTTTACACAATATCATACAAGCATGGACTCCAAATCTTGTCCTTATTTAAGTATGTGACAGCGGAAGCTCTTAATAATCACCTGAGAATAAACATGCTTAAAACGTCAACAAAAATGTTGGTGAGTTATAGGTTTAACCTATATATATCAAATCGTAACAATAGACCACAAGATTTCATATTTCAATACACATCCCATACATAGAGATAAAAATCATTCATATGGTGAACACCTGGTAACCGACAATAACAAGATGCATATATAAGAATATCCCCATCATTCCGGGACACCCTTCGGATATGATATAAATTTCGAAGTACTAAAGCATCCGGTACTTTGGATGGGGTTTGTTAGGCCCAATAGATCTATCTTTAGGATTCGCGTCAATTAGGGTGTCTGTTCCCTAATTCTTAGATTACCAGACTTAATAAAAAGGGGCATATTCGATTTCGATAATTCAACCATAGAATGTAGTTTTACGTACTTGTGTCTATTTTGTAAATCATTTATAAAACCTGCATGTATTCTCATCCCAAAAATATTAGATTTTAAAAGTGGGACTATAACTCACTTTCACAGATTTTTACTTCGTCGGGAAGTAAGACTTGGCCACTGGTTGATTCACGAACCTATAACAATATATACATATATATCAAAGTATGTTCAAAATATATTTACAACACTTTTAATATATTTTGATGTTTTAAGTTTATTAAGTCAGCTGTCCTCGTTAGTAACCTACAACTAGTTGTCCACAGTTAGATGTACAGAAATAAATCGATAAATATTATCTTGAATCAATCCACGACCCAGTGTATACGTATCTCAGTATTGATCACAACTCAAACTATATATATTTTGGAATCAACCTCAACCCTGTATAGCTAACTCCAACATTCACATATAGAGTGTCTATGATTGTTCCGAAATATATATAGATGTGTCGACATGATAGGTCGAAACATTGTATACGTGTCTATGGTATCTCAAGATTACATAATATATAATACAAGTTGATTAAGTTATGGTTGGAATAGATTTGTTACCAATTTTCACGTAGCTAAAATGAGAAAAATTATCCAATCTTGTTTTACCCATAACTTCTTCATTTTAAATCCGTTTTGAGTGAATCAAATTGCTATGGTTTCATATTGAACTCTATTTTATGAATCTAAACAAAAAAAGTATAGGTTTCTAGTCGGAAAAATAAGTTACAAGTCGTTTTTGTAAAGGTAGTCATTTCAGTCGAAAGAACAACGTCTAGATGACCATTTTAGAAAACATACTTCCACTTTGATTTTAACCATAATTTTTGGATATAGTTTCATGTTCATAATAAAAATCATTTTATCAGAATAACAACTTTTAAATCAAAGTTTATCATAGTTTTTAATTAACTAACCCAAAACAGCCCGCGGTGTTACTACGACGGCGTAAATCCGGTTTTACGGTGTTTTTCGTGTTTCCAGGTTTTAAATCATTAAGTTAGCATATCATATAGATATAGAACATGTGTTTAGTTGATTTTAAAAGTCAAGTTAGAAGGATTAACTTTTGTTTGCGAACAAGTTTAGAATTAACTAAACTATGTTCTAGTGATTACAAGTTTAAACCTTCGAATAAGATAGCTTTATATGTATGAATCGAATGATGTTATGAACATCATTACTACCTTAAGTTCCTTGGATGAACCTACTGGAAAAGATAAAAATGGATCTAGCTTCAATGGATCCTTGGATGGCTCAAAGTTCTTGAAGCAAAATCATGACACGAAAACAAGTTCAAGTAAGATCATCACTTGAAATAAGATTGTTATAGTTATAGAAATTGAACCAAAGTTTGAATATGATTATTACCTTGTATTAGAATGATAACCTACTGTAAGAAACAAAGATTTCTTGAGGTTGGATGATCACCTTACAAGATTGGAAGTGAGCTAGCAAACTTGAAAGTATTCTTGATTTTATGAAACTAGAACTTTTGGAATTTATGAAGAACACTTAGAACTTGAAGATAGAACTTGAGAGAGTTCAATTAGATGAAGAAAATTGAAGAATGAAAGTGTTTGTAGGTGTTTTTGGTCGTTGGTGTATGGATTAGATATAAAGGATATGTAATTTTGTTTTCATGTAAATAAGTCATGAATGATTACTCATATTTTTGTAATCTTATGAGATATTTCATGCTAGTTGCCAAATGATGGATCCCACATGTGTTAGGTGACTCACATGGGCTGCTAAGAGCTGATCATTGGAGTGTATATACCAATAGTACATACATCTAAAAGCTGTGTATTGTACGAGTACGAATACGGGTGCATACGAGTAGAATTGTTGATGAAACTGAACGAGAATGTAATTGTAAGCATTTTTGTTAAGTAGAAGTATTTTGATAAGTGTATTGAAGTCTTTCAAAAGTTTATAAATACATATTAAAACACTACATGTATATACATTTTAACTGAGTCGTTAAGTCATCGTTAGTCGTTACATGTAAGTGTTGTTTTGAAACCTTTAGGTTAACGATCTTGTTAAATGTTGTTAACCCAATGTTTATAATATCAAAAGAGATTTTAAATTATTATATTATCATGATATTATGATGTACGAATATCTCTTAATATGATATATATACATTAAATGTCGTTACAACGATAAACGTTACATATATGTCTCGTTTCAAAATCATTAAGTTAGTAGTCTTGTTTTTACATATGTAGTTAATTGTTAATATAATTAATGATATGTTTACTTATCATAATATCATGTTAACTATATATATAACCATATATATGTCATCATATAGTTTTTTTTTTTACAAGTTTTAACGTTCGTGAATCACCGGTCAACTTGGGTGGTCAATTGTCTATATGAAACCTATTTCAATTAATCAAGTCTTAACAAGTTTGATTGCTTAACATGTTGGAAACATTTAATCATGTAAATATCAATCTCAATTAATATATATAAACATGGAAAAGTTCGGGTCACTACAGTACCTACCCGTTAAATAAATTTCGTCCCGAAATTTTAAGCTGTTGAAGGTGTTGACGAATCTTCTGGAAATAGATGCGGGTATTTCTTCTTCATCTGATCTTCACGCTCCCAGGTGAACTCGGGTCCTCTACGAGCATTCCATCGAACCTTAACAATTGGTATCTTGTTTTGCTTAAGTCTTTTAACCTCACGATCCATTATTTCGACGGGTTCTTCGATGAATTGGAGTTTTTCGTTGATTTGGATTTCATCTAACGGAATAGTGAGATCTTCTTTAGCAAAACATTTCTTCAAATTCGAGACGTGGAAAGTGTTATGTACAGCCGCGAGTTGTTGAGGTAACTCAAGTTGGTAAGCTACTGGTCCGACACGATCAATAATCTTGAATGGTCCAATATACCTTGGATTTAATTTCCCTCGTTTACCAAATCGAACAACGCCTTTCCAAGGTGAAACTTTAAGCATGACCATCTCTCCAATTTCAAATTCTATATCTTTTCTTTTGATGTCAGCGTAGCTCTTTTGTCGACTTTGGGCGGTTTTCAACCGTTGTTGAATTTGGATGATCTTCTCGGTAGTTTCTTGTATAATCTCCGGACCCGTAATCTGTCTATCCCCCACCTCACTCCAACAAATCGGAGACCTGCACTTTCTACCATAAAGTGCTTCAAACGGCGCCATCTCAATGCTTGAATGGTAGCTGTTGTTGTAGGAAAATTCTGCTAACGGTAGATGTCGATCCCAACTGTTTCCGAAATCAATAACACATGCTCGTAGCATGTCTTCAAGCGTTTGTATCGTCCTTTCGCTCTGCCCATCAGTTTGTGGATGATAGGCAGTACTCATGTCTAGACGAGTTCCTAATGCTTGCTGTAATGTCTGCCAGAATCTTGAAATAAATCTGCCATCCCTATCAGAGATAATAGAGATTGGTATTCCATGTCTGGAGACGACTTCCTTCAAATACAGTCGTGCTAACTTCTCCATCTTGTCATCTTCTCTTATTGGTAGGAAGTGTGCTGATTTGGTGAGACGATCAACTATTACCCAAATAGTATCAAAACCACTTGCAGTCCTTGGCAATTTAGTGATGAAATCCATGGTAATATTTTCCCATTTCCATTCCGGGATTTCGGGTTGTTGAAGTAGACCTGATGGTTTCTGATGCTCAGCTTTGACCTTAGAACACGTCAAACATTCTCCTACGTATTTAGCAACATCGGCTTTCATACCCGGCCACCAAAAATGTTTCTTGAGATCCTTGTACATCTTCCCCGTTCCAGGATGTATTGAGTATCTGGTTTTATGAGCTTCTCTAAGTACCATTTCTCTCATATCTCCAAATTTTGGTACCCAAATCCTTTCAGCCCTATACCGGGTTCCGTCTTCCCGAATATTAAGATGCTTCTCCGATCCTTTGGGTATTTCATCCTTTAAATTTCCCTCTTTTAAAACTCCTTGTTGCGCCTCCTTTATTTGAGTAGTAATGTTATTATGAATCATTATATTCATAGATTTTACTCGAATGGGTTCTCTATCCTTCCTGCTCAAGGCATCGGCTACCACATTTGCCTTCCCCGGGTGGTAACGAATCTCAAAATCGTAATCATTCAATAATTCAATCCACCTACGCTGCCTCATATTCAGTTGTTTCTGATTAAATATGTGTTGAAGACTTTTGTGGTCGGTATATATAATACTTTTGACCCCATATAAGTAGTGCCTCCAAGTCTTTAATGCAAAAACAACCGCGCCTAATTCCAAATCATGCGTCGTATAATTTTGTTCGTGGATCTTCAATTGTCTAGACGCATAAGCAATCACCTTCGTTCGTTGCATTAATACACAACCGAGACCTTGCTTTGATGCGTCACAATAAATCACAAAATCATCATTCCCTTCAGGCAATGACAATATAGGTGCCGTAGTTAGCTTTTTCTTCAATAACTGAAACGCTTTCTCTTGTTCATCATTCCATTCAAATTTCTTCCCTTTATGCGTTAATGCAGTCAAGGGTTTTGCTATTCTGGAAAAGTCTTGGATGAACCTTCTGTAGTAACCAGCTAGTCCTAAAAACTGGCGTATATGTTTCGGAGTTTTCGGGGTTTCCCACTTTTCAACAGTTTCTATCTTTGCCGGATCCACCTTAATACCTTCTTTGTTCACTATGTGACCGAGGAATTGAACTTCTTCCAACCAAAATGCACACTTTGAAAACTTAGCGTACAATTCTTCCTTCCTCAATACTTCTAACACCTTTCTCAAATGTTCACCGTGTTCTTGGTCATTCTTTGAGTAAATAAGTATGTCATCAATGAAAACAATGACAAACTTGTCAAGGTATGGTCCACACACTCGGTTCATAAGGTCCATGAACACAGCTGGTGCATTAGTTAAACCAAACGGCATGACCATAAACTCGTAATGACCGTAACGTGTTCTGAAAGCAGTCTTTGGAATATCATCTTCTTTCACCCGCATTTGATGATACCCGGAACGTAAGTCAATCTTTGAATAAACAGACGAGCCTTGTAGTTGATCAAATAAGTCGTCGATTCTCGGTAGTGGGTAGCGGTTCTTGATGGTAAGTTTGTTCAACTCTCGGTAGTCGATACACAACCTGAATGTACCATCTTTCTTCTTGACAAACAAAACAGGAGCTCCCCACGGTGATGTGCTTGGTCGAATGAAACCACGCTCTAAAAGTTCTTGTAATTGGCTTTGCAGTTCTTTCATCTCGCTGGGTGCGAGTCTGTAAGGAGCACGAGCTATTGGTGCAGCTCCTGGTACAAGATCTATTTGAAATTCCACGGATCGATGTGGGGGTAATCCCGGTAATTCTTTCGGAAATACATCGGGAAATTCTTTTGCAATGGGAACATCATTGATGCTCTTTTCTTCAGTTTGTACTTTCTCGACGTGTGCTAGAACAGCATAGCAACCTTTTCTTATTAGTTTTTGTGCCTTCAAATTACTAATAAGATGTAGCTTCGTGTTGCCCTTTTCTCCGTACACCATTAAGGGTTTTCCTTTTTCTCGTATAATGCGAATTGCATTTTTGTAACAAACGATCTCCGCTTTCACTTCTTTCAACCAGTCCATACCGATTATCACATCAAAACTCCCTAACTCTACTGGTATCAAATCAATCTTAAATGTTTCACTAACCAGTTTAATTTCTCGATTCCGACATATATTATCTGCTGAAATTAATTTACCATTTGCTAATTCGAGTAAAAATTTACTATCCAAAGGCGTCAATGGACAACTTAATTTAGCACAAAAATCTCTACTCATATAGCTTCTATCCGCACCCGAATCAAATAAAACGTAAGCAGATTTATTGTCAATAAGAAACGTACCCGTAACAAGCTCCGGGTCTTCCTGTGCCTCTACCGCATTAATATTGAAAACTCTTCCACGGCCTTGTCCATTCGTGTTCTCCTGGTTCGGGCAATTTCTAATAATGTGGCCTGGTTTTCCACATTTATAACAAACTACATTGGCATAACTTGCTCCGACACTACTTGCTCCGCCATTACTCGTTCCGACACCATTTGTTCCTTTCGTTCTATTAACCCCTGGTCCGTAGACCTCACACTTCGCCGCGCTATGACCATTTCTTTTACACTTGTTGCAAAATTTGGTGCAGAACCCCGAGTGATTCTTTTCACACCTTTGGCATAGTTGCTTCTGATTGTTGTTGTTGTTGCGATTATTATTGTTGTTGGGATGATTGTTGTAGTTGCTGTTGTTGTTGTTGTTGTTGTTGTTGTTGTTGTTGTTGGGCCGTTTGTTGTAGTTGCGATTGATGTTGCGATTGTTGGGATAATTATTGCGATTGTTGTTGTAATTGCTGTTGTTGTTGTATTGGTGATTCTTATCACCGTTTTCCTCCCACTTTCTTTTGACTTGCTTCACATTGGCCTCTTCAGCAGTCTGTTCTTTAATTCTTTCTTCAATCTGGTTCACTAGTTTGTGAGCCATTCTACATGCCTGTTGTATGGAGGCGGGCTCGTGTGAACTTATATCTTCTTGGATTCTTTCCGGTAATCCTTTCACAAACGCGTCGATCTTCTCTTCCTCATCTTCGAATGCTCCCGGACACAATAGGCACAATTCTGTGAATCGTCTTTCGTACGTGGTAATATCAAATCCTTGGGTTCGTAACCCTCTAAGTTCTGTCTTGAGCTTATTGACCTCGGTTCTGGGACGGTACTTCTCGTTCATCAAGTGCTTGAATGCTGACCACGGTAGTGCGTACGCATCATCTTGTCCCACTTGCTCTAGATAGGTATTCCACCATGTTAACGCAGAACCTGTGAAGGTATGCGTAGCGTACTTTACTTTGTCCTCTTCAGTACACTTACTTATGGCAAACACCGATTCGACCTTCTCGGTCCACCGTTTCAATCCGATCGGTCCTTCGGTTCCATCAAATTCCAAAGGTTTGCAGGCAGTGAATTCTTTGTAGGTGCATCCTACACGATTTCCTGTACTGCTAGATCCAAGGTTATTGTTGGTATGTAGCGCAGCCTGTACTGCAGCTATGTTTGAAGCTAGAAAAGTACGGAATTCCTCTTCATTCATATTCACGGTGTGTCGAGTAGTCGGTGCCATTTCCTTCAAAATAGTTAAATGGAACAAGTTAATCATACAGAATATTAAGAGTAGTTAATAGTATTTCGTAGCATAATATGAACTCATTTATAAAAGCTTTTTCTTCATATTAGCGTTTTATAAGTTTAAATTCGGGTAGTACCTACCCGTTAAGTTCATACTTATTAGCTAATATACAATTCAACTACTACAATTCTATATGAAAAACTGATTATAATAATATTTTGCGTTCAAACTTTTATACAATATTTTACAAACTTACAATACCGCTTATTTTACATAAAGCATGAAATATAGCACACAATAACTTTGATACAAGATAGTTGTGAAGATAATTCTAGCTAGTACACAAGTCGTTCAGCAAAGGCAATAAAGACACGTAATTCATACGTCCAGAAACAAGTCATGCATTCTGGTTTTACTAGGACTACTTCCCATCCTTGGTCTTGTGCAACATAACCGTTATGGCCGTTGATAAGACAGCGTGTTGTAACGTCGTCAAAGGGACGAGGGTTACGTAATGTCCAACAGTCCCGTAATAATCTAAACACCTCATTTCTTACCCCAATTACCGACTCCGTCACTTGTGGAAACGTTTTGTTTAATAGTTGTAGCCCGATGTTCTTGTTCTCACTTTGGTGAGAAGCGAACATTACTAATCCGTAAGCATAACATGCTTCTTTATGTTGCATGTTAGCCGCTTTTTCTAAATCACGAAGTCCAATATTCGGATATATTGAGTCAAAATAATTTCTTAACCCGTTGCGTAAAATAGCATTTGGGTTCCCCGCAATATATGCGTCAAAGTAAACACATCGTAACTTATGGGTTTCCCAATGTGATATCCCCCATCTTTCAAACGAAAGTCTCTTATAAACCAAGACATTCTTGGAACGTTCTTCGAATGTCTTACAAACTGATCTCGCCTTAAATAGTTGTGCCGAAGAATTCTGGCCGACTCTAGACAAGATTTCATCAATCATGTCTCCGGGTAGGTCTCTTAAAATATTGGGTTGTCTATCCATTTTGTGTTTTTAAACTGTAAAATAGACAAGAGTTAGATTCATAAAAAAAATACTTATTAATACAAGCAATTTTTACATATATCATAAAGCATAAGAACACTATATTCCATATATTACACCACACGAATACAACTATCTTATTCCGACTCGCTCGTTTCTTCTTCTTCGGTTTTGGTTCGTTTTGCCAAGTTTCTAGGGATATATGATGTTCCCCTAATACGAGCCGTCATTGTCCACATTGGTTTAGAAAAACCTGGTGGTTTAGAGGTTCCCGGGTCATTGTTACAACTTAAGGACTTCGGGGGTTGACGATACATATAAAGTTCATCGGGGTTGGAATTAGATTTCTCTATTTTTATGCCCTTTCCCTTATTATTTTCTTTTGCCTTTTTAAATTCAGTTGGGGTAATTTCTATAACATCATCGGAATTCTCGTCGGAATCCGATTCATCGGAGAATTGGTAATCCTCCCAATATTTTGCTTCCTTGGCGGAAACACCATTGACCATAATTAACTTTGGTCGGTTGGTTGAGGATTTTCTTTTACTTAACCGTTTTATTATTTCCCCCACCGGTTCTATTTCTTCATCCGGTTCCGATTCTTCTTCCGGTTCCGATTCTTCTTCCGGTTCCGACTCTTCTTCCGGTTCCTCTTCGGGAACTTGTGAATCAGTCCACAAATCATTCCAATTTACATTTGACTCTTCATTATTATTAGGTGAGTCAATGGGACTTGTTCTAGAGGTAGACATCTATCACATAATATCAAACACGTTAAGAGATTAATATATCACATAATATTCATATGTTAAAAATATATAGTTTCCAACAAAAATGTTAAGCAATCATTTTTAAAGAAAACACGGTCGAAGTCCAGACTCACTAATGCATCCTAACAAACTCGATAAGACACACTAATGCAAATTTTCTGGTTCTCTAAGACCAACGCTCGGATACCAACTGAAATGTCCCGTTCTTATTGATTAAAAACGTTCCATATTAATTGATTTCGTTGCGAGGTTTTGACCTCTATATGAGACGTTTTTCAAAGACTGCATTCATTTTTAAACAAACCATAACCTTTATTTCATCAATAAAGGTTTAAAAAGCTTTACGTAGATTATCAAATAATGATAATCTAAAATATCCTGTTTACACACGACCATTACATAATGGTTTACAATACAAATATGTTACAACAAAATAAGTTTCTTGAATGCAGTTTTTACACAATATCATACAAGCATGGACTCCAAATCTTGTCCTTATTTAAGTATGTGACAGCGGAAGCTCTTAATAATCACCTGAGAATAAACATGCTTAAAACGTCAACAAAAATGTTGGTGAGTTATAGGTTTAACCTATATATATCAAATCGTAACAATAGACCACAAGATTTCATATTTCAATACACATCCCATACATAGAGATAAAAATCATTCATATGGTGAACACCTGGTAACCGACAATAACAAGATGCATATATAAGAATATCCCCATCATTCCGGGACACCCTTCGGATATGATATAAATTTCGAAGTACTAAAGCATCCGGTACTTTGGATGGGGTTTGTTAGGCCCAATAGATCTATCTTTAGGATTCGCGTCAATTAGGGTGTATGTTCCCTAATTCTTAGATTACCAGACTTAATAAAAAGGGGCATATTCGATTTCGATAATTCAACCATAGAATGTAGTTTTACGTACTTGTGTCTATTTTGTAAATCATTTATAAAACCTGCATGTATTCTCATCCCAAAAATATTAGATTTTAAAAGTGGGACTATAACTCACTTTCACAGATTTTTACTTCGTCGGGAAGTAAGACTTGGCCACTGGTTGATTCACGAACCTATAACAATATATACATATATATCAAAGTATGTTCAAAATATATTTACAACACTTTTAATATATTTTGATGTTTTAAGTTTATTAAGTCAGCTGTCCTCGTTAGTAACCTACAACTAGTTGTCCACAGTTAGATGTACAGAAATAAATCGATAAATATTATCTTGAATCAATCCACGACCCAGTGTATACGTATCTCAGTATTGATCACAACTCAAACTATATATATTTTGGAATCAACCTCAACCCTGTATAGCTAACTCCAACATTCACATATAGAGTGTCTATGGTTGTTCCGAAATATATATAGATGTGTCGACATGATAGGTCGAAACATTGTATACGTGTCTATGGTATCTCAAGATTACATAATATATAATACAAGTTGATTAAGTTATGGTTGGAATAGATTTGTTACCAATTTTCACGTAGCTAAAATGAGAAAAATTATCCAATCTTGTTTTACCCATAACTTCTTCATTTTAAATCCGTTTTGAGTGAATCAAATTGCTATGGTTTCATATTGAACTCTATTTTATGAATCTAAACAAAAAAATTATAGGTTTCTAGTCGGAAAAATAAGTTACAAGTCGTTTTTGTAAAGGTAGTCATTTCAGTCGAAAGAACAACGTCTAGATGACCATTTTAGAAAACATACTTCCACTTTGATTTTAACCATAATTTTTGGATATAGTTTCATGTTCATAATAAAAATCATTTTATCAGAATAACAACTTTTAAATCAAAGTTTATCATAGTTTTTAATTAACTAACCCAAAACAGCCCGCGGTGTTACTACGACGGCGTAAATCCGGTTTTACGGTGTTTTTCGTGTTTCCAGGTTTTAAATCATTAAGTTAGCATATCATATAGATATAGAACATGTGTTTAGTTGATTTTAAAAGTCAAGTTAGAAGGATTAACTTTTGTTTGCGAACAAGTTTAGAATTAACTAAACTATGTTCTAGTGATTACAAGTTTAAACCTTCGAATAAGATAGCTTTATATGTATGAATCGAATGATGTTATGAACATCATTACTACCTTAAGTTCCTTGGATGAACCTACTGGAAAAGATAAAAATGGATCTAGCTTCAATGGATCCTTGGATGGCTCAAAGTTCTTGAAGCAAAATCATGACACGAAAACAAGTTCAAGTAAGATCATCACTTGAAATAAGATTGTTATAGTTATAGAAATTGAACCAAAGTTTGAATATGATTATTACCTTGTATTAGAATGATAACCTACTGTAAGAAACAAAGATTTCTTGAGGTTGGATGATCACCTTACAAGATTGGAAGTGAGCTAGCAAACTTGAAAGTATTCTTGATTTTATGAAACTAGAACTTTTGGAATTTATGAAGAACACTTAGAACTTGAAGATAGAACTTGAGAGAGTTCAATTAGATGAAGAAAATTGAAGAATGAAAGTGTTTGTAGGTGTTTTTGGTCGTTGGTGTATGGATTAGATATAAAGGATATGTAATTTTGTTTTCATGTAAATAAGTCATGAATGATTACTCATATTTTTGTAATCTTATGAGATATTTCATGCTAGTTGCCAAATGATGGATCCCACATGTGTTAGGTGACTCACATGGGCTGCTAAGAGCTGATCATTGGAGTGTATATACCAATAGTACATACATCTAAAAGCTGTGTATTGTACGAGTACGAATACGGGTGCATACGAGTAGAATTGTTGATGAAACTGAACGAGAATGTAATTGTAAGCATTTTTGTTAAGTAGAAGTATTTTGATAAGTGTATTGAAGTCTTTCAAAAGTTTATAAATACATATTAAAACACTACATGTATATACATTTTAACTGAGTCGTTAAGTCATCGTTAGTCGTTACATGTAAGTGTTGTTTTGAAACCTTTAGGTTAACGATCTTGTTAAATGTTGTTAACCCAATGTTTATAATATCAAAAGAGATTTTAAATTATTATATTATCATGATATTATGATGTACGAATATCTCTTAATATGATATATATACATTAAATGTCGTTACAACGATAAACGTTACATATATGTCTCGTTTCAAAATCATTAAGTTAGTAGTCTTGTTTTTACATATGTAGTTCATTGTTAATATAATTAATGATATGTTTACTTATCATAATATCATGTTAACTATATATATAACCATATATATGTCATCATATAGTTTTTTTTTTTTACAAGTTTTAACGTTCG
This sequence comes from Rutidosis leptorrhynchoides, assembly GCF_046630445.1. Lineage (NCBI taxonomy): Eukaryota > Viridiplantae > Streptophyta > Magnoliopsida > Asterales > Asteraceae > Rutidosis > Rutidosis leptorrhynchoides. The sequence goes on along the minus strand of NC_092333.1, from coordinate 368,281,334 downwards.
TGAATCACCGGTCAACTTGGGTGGTCAATTGTCTATATGAAACCTATTTCAATTAATCAAGTCTTAACAAGTTTAATTGCTTAACATGTTGGAAACATTTAATCATGTAAATATCAATCTCAATTAATATATATAAACATGGAAAAGTTCGGGTCACTACACAAACCTTCTTGATCAACCACTAAACCACCATCGTTCTATCACTCTGATCATTCAGGTAATTCAACACAGATCCATCATTGTTTTATTGATTGTTTCTACTATGGCTGCTTTTGTTTAACTAGCCAAACCCATTTATGCTTTACTTCCTGCCTGATCGAGCCAAGTCAAACACCACAAAAAAACCTTCACCACTATCTAAACTATCGAATTGTTGCTGTTACTATTATGCTGAAATATTTCTGTTTCGTTCAAACCATAAATCACCTCCATACGCCACCCCAAAGCATCACCACTTTGAAAACTACCACCTCAACACAATCACCTTTGAACTGCATATTACTATCGTTATGAACTGCTACAACAATCTTGTTCCTGCTATTATTCGAGGGGTTGTAACCCAAGTTGTTCGACTGCAACTACTCGTTGAAGTATTCCGGTTTGCTGGTTACCATCCGACTTCAATACAAACACACACAATACACATTTATATTTTGAGCCATTCTCCATTCAATAATGATGATTAATAATAATATTGGAGTGAATTGCATAATTTATTCTTAGTGGGTGAACCCCTTTTTGAAAGTGATATGGACCTCTTTGCTTTACCTAATTTCCCCACTAACAATATATTATGTCGAGTATACTGTCAAGTTTGGAACCCCACATACAATCTTATCGATTAAAGGGTAGCCAAGTTTGTTTCTGTGGAACGAGTAATGGTGATACAATGATGATACACTAAGTATGAAAATTACGGTGGTCATGATGTATGATGACAGAAATGATGATGTAGCGATATGATGAGTTTTAGAATGATGATGATGGCTTCTGTGATAATAATCGATGATGAAGATAATGATGTATATGTAAAGATGATGGAAGGATTGTGGAGCCGTAACCGAAATTTAAATCTCTTTTGGACCGTATGTTTTAGGAGGAAGAAAGTTATGGATTTTGTGTCATTATTTAATGAAATGATATCATGGTAGAGCATGTTATGATCATATTTGATTAGGCAATTATTTGTACAAATTTGCAAGTGGATTGTTACAATTGCCGATAGTGGGTACACCATATCATTATTTAATTTTTGTTGTTTCTCGTTTCCCTTCGGTAATTACAATAGCAAACAGCCGTATAAAAACTCCTTGGGTCCGTTTGATTTTGTTAGTGGACTATCACTGTTGGGCCGCCATTTCACTAATCCTCTGTTGGGCTGTGGTTGGGTAGTTGGGCTGAGATTCGGGTTATAATTAAATGATGTGAATTAATCTTAGAAAAACTACATTGGATGAGTGGTATGGGTGTTTGTGTGGTTAGCGAGAGGTCGCGGGTTCGAGTCCTGGCAGGAGATTTTTATTTTTAAGGCCTATTCTTCAAAGGTAGTGCTATCAATAATATTATTTTTATAAATATTATCATTATTATTACTATCATTATTATTGTCACTATTATTGTCATTAGTACAAATAAATTTTATTTTCCAAAAATACATTACAAATATATTAATATTACATATTATTAATTTTTTATTACTAAAATGATATTAAGTAAGCCATATATAAAATATAGTAATAATATAAATAAATATATTCTTATTATATAAATCTTGAAGTAAATTCCTATTTTTAATATATTATGATAAATGATACATAATATATTATAAAACTAGCTTAATAATTATTTACTATATTAATATTAATAAATGTATTACAGAAATAAATATTAACTACTTAAAGTATATAGGATAAATATAACTTATTTAGTAATATGATATGTAAGTTATTGATATATATATATATATATATATATATATATATATATATATATATATATATATATATATATATATATATATATATATATATATATATATATAAACTAGTTGGTTGTTATTATATGTGTTAATATACATAAATGATATAGGTTCGTGAATCCGAGACGAACCCTACACTTGTTCAATGACGTCATATGTATTTTTACTACAAAATACAGTATGGTGAGTTTCATATGATCCCTTTTACTCTTTACATTTTGGGGACTGAGAATACATGCGCTGTTTTTATAACTGTTTATTTAAATGCTTTTGAAATATATTTTGAACTGAGAATACATGAAATGCTTTTAAAAATGTTTGACGCGATATGACACAAGCAAAACATTCCTCGAATGAATTATTATGCAGACAAAAGTTCTGCGGATTATTATTGAATTATGTGGACATGATAATTGCCACCATTGAATTATGTGGACATGATAATTGCCACCATTGAATTTTGTGGACATGATAATTGCCACCATTGAATTATGTGGACATGATAATTGCCACCAATTGATGTGAATGTTATGTATCGAGAGAATGATTTTTATACACAGGTTATGTGTATTATATTTTGTACATGAGATATATGTACGGTTACTAAGATTTATGAAAGATGATTTCGTACACGAGAAAGGTGTACTGTATTTAAAAGATATCGCATGTACATTACAGGTGGGTATATGATTCGGGCCCATTTGTACCATGCAGGATTTAAATCTTGTGGTCTATCAAAATGATGTATTTTATTGTTTAATGATAAACTTATGAACTCACCAACCTTTTGGTTGACACTTTAAAGCATGTTTATTCTCAGGTATGAAAGAAATCTTCCACTATGCATTTGCTCATATTGCATGGAGTCATTCATGGCATATAGAGGTCAGAACCTCACAATGGGACCAACTGTTGAGGACTTCGTCCATATGGATTAGGACGGGTCACTACAGGTGGGTATCAGAGCTGGTATTACGCCGTCCATGTGTGGTGGGTTAGTCGTAAAGGAGGTTCTCACAGTCTTACCTGTGACGAAGCATTGGCTCTTACTCCCTGCAATCCCTTACGAGGGTTGGCAGTAGCCGAGAGGCAGGCCCTAAAATCAGTAACTGAGGTACACTCAGTGGTCACCAGGCGGTTAGCTGGGAAGGCACTGGGTGGGACGGTGGTTTTCCCCAACTGTACTACAGGTGGTATCAGAGCAGTGGTCTTAGCAAACCAGGTCTGCATTAGTGTGTCTAACTGATAAGTCATTAGGAAGCATTAGTGAGTCTAGACTTCGACCGTGCATGCATGTCAAAAGTTTTGCTTATCATTTCTTATCGAAAATTATCTGCTTATCATTCTTAGGGAATCACTTGCTTATAATTCTTAGTCTAGACACATCATACTGCAATGATTGCATGAATAGTGTATAGACAAAATTCATATCTTATCGTATCTGTTAATTCATATCTTAGCGTATATGTTATTGTTACCTTTGCCTGACAGCTTCCGTAGATTCCTCCGTACCTTATGGGATTTTAGTATTATATATGCATATGTAAATTATGTATTGCAGGGTACTAATCTACATCCTATAATCTATTTCTTATCGAAAATCCTTCATCTGATCGTACGAGATGAATCCCTCAACCAGTTCGAGTCCCTCAGATTCTGATAGCTATTTCGACAACTATTCCGACAACTATTCTGACATGGATGTTCACCTAAGCTCCGGAAGCAGCGTCACCAGAATAAATCAGCCAATCAGCCATCCCCAATTCATCTGATGGGTTCGTAGTCTACTTAATCAATGGAGACGCGCAGAAGGCGATCCCTTCCACTAACCGAATTCACCTCTTGATGAAGAACTTTTAGCACTTACCGGCGAACTTATTCGTAACACCATTTTCACCCTCATTTCCCGAATATCTCGTCACGACTATATCATAACTCAGATTCTAAACCTTATTCATTCACCCATTCTTACCGACAATCATCCCGGAGTAAGAAGTCAACGAACTATGCGCCAAGTTTTAGCCTTGAAAAATATGGTGCAAAACATACCGGCTTCAGCAACATCAACGGCACCAACAGTACCACCAACATCAATACCAGTACCATCAACAAACTATGCCTCAACATCTCATTCTATACCTCGAGTATAATTATGGTTCTACGAATCGTTCTACATCCTTAATCTTCGTTCGACATGGCGATTATGTAATCTCTAATGTTTTAGAGATTATATATTCTTATTTTAACGGTAAATCAAATGAGTCTAATATCATATTGACTCATTAAATCCCTGACTACATCTGAAGAAAATATATATGTATATATGTTTTCATAAGGATTGTAATTAAAAATTCTTTTGTACAAACTGTCAATGGTGAAAAAAATTTTAACGGGTAGGTAATACCCGAGGAATATTTAGATTTCACATTAATAAGTTACACTGTACATTCTTCAAATCTGATTTAACAGTCATTACTATCCTACTTACATCCACAGACATACGTATTCGTTCACCACAGAATAACCATTTTCATTCAATTTCATATTTGGATTTTGACCTATCAGAATCCGGCAAGTGGCATAATGAAGAAAACATTGGAGAAAATGAAATTTGTTAGAAACTAACAAATTGACCATGAGAAATTTTGGTTAAGAATCCACGCTAACTGTTCCTAGTTAAATGTTCCTAGCTAACTGATTACATTTTATTTATCGCAGTTTATTTGTTGCAATTTAATTATCGCAATTGTATTTATCGTCATTTAATTTATGTTATTTACTTTACGCACTTTATTTATCGTCATTTAATTTCTGTATTTATTTTACGCACTTTAAATATCGGGACACGTATACAAGGTTTTGACATATCATATCGACGCATCTATATATATTATTAGGAATCACCATAGACACTCTATATGCAGTAATGATTGAGTTCTTTATACAGGGTTGAGGTTGATTTTACAATAACATATATAGTTTGAGTTGTGATCGAGTCTGAGACATGTACACGGGTTACGATACGTATTTATTAATTCGAATATTATATATGAATTATTGAATTGCTAACTGTGGACTAGTAACTGTGGACTATCAACATTGGACAATTAAAATGAATTAAAATATTGATTATAACATATGAAACTAAAAACTTCTTCAAGTTTGCCACTTGACTTCATCTTAAACCTCAATTGTATCTTGACGATTACAATCTGCGTTCAAACTCTTCATGATTCTTGAAAACACCTCAATTGAGAGGATGAACCAACCGCACTTCATCAACGGAAGAAAAGATTGATACATATAGTTATACACCTGAAAAACTCCCGGAAACTTAGTAAACGTTTAACATGTAGCCGTGCTAATTCCTTAGTATTATTATTACCCAAAATAACATTTCCACTCTTTTTCAAATTAGCCATTTTGGTCACAGCTCCAGCAAGTCAACTTCGACTTTTCATTCAAAACAACCTTATTATAACCTGGATATATATGTGTGCTCATTTATTGTTATCGGAGAAACCTTTTATATTCAACCATATTACCATCAGTGTTTAATCATCTAAAAACACAATTCTTTTGAAACCACCTCGGATTGATAACCGATGATTTAGATATAATAGCATTAAATGCAGAGGAAACAGCAAAATTATAGATGGTCTAAATGGCCAAAAGTTTGATGATAAAGAATGGAGTGTTGGGAACGCTCGATAGAAAATTTGGTACTGAAAAACGGATTGAGCTAACCATGAAGGAGACCAAGAACAAATACACGAACCAAACCCTATATTTAAAGAATCCAGGTAATTCTGGATCCGATGAAATCTTTAGAGAATGTCTTGCTTCGAAGTCATGTTAAAATCTTACGGAAAATTTTTCTTCATCAACTTTCGAACTTAGAAATTCCAAAATATCATCAAAAATATCTTCGATATTTTTGAGGATATTTTCATAAATATTCTTGTCCGAAATTATCTACCTCTTCGTGTTTTCTTTATTTCATTATATTGGAAACTTCTGTAAAATCTAAGTATAAATTATGAATGAATTGTGGAGAAGTGCTGGGAATTGAAGCATGGGTTAGTATAATATAATGACGCTTGGCCAACGTGATTATATTACTGTAAGTCATGCTGGAAGTTCTATTGGAACATGATGATTCACAGATCATAACGTCATCATGTGCCATGTTACATAACTCTTTCGTTCTACTTAACTTATGAACATATCAAGAAAATGTATTCTTGATGGTTCTATCTTCCGTAATGTTGATAAATTTGAAAATCAAATTGTGCTATCACGTTCCTTCCTGCTTAGAACATTATAATCATTCGAAACTCTATACCTACGAATTCTGAACCAATACTTTCTACTTAAAAAAATTGAGAAGAGAAAACAAAAGTATGAATTGAGAAAGAGAGAATAGAAGGTGTGAGTTGTATGGAAACGAAAGGGGTAGATTTATAGTAAAATATCCAACAGAGCAATCAAAACAGATGACCGCATTTAATTCAAGAGATCTTAATTCCCTTAAATTTCGAAGAATCAGATCTTATAGATTTCGAAGATTTTCTTTAATCCCTTGAATTCCGAAATTCAACCATGACTACGTCAAAAGTTATGACGAAACTTATTTTTCTCATTCCACTATTTTGTGATAGCTTCACTCGTACACTTCGAATAATCGAATCGTTTTATCCACATTAATCAATAATGATAAAACTCTATTTATCAACTCATATTCATCATGAAAACATTTTTAGTATTAGCCATGACCACCTCACTCAAATTTCGGGACGAAATTTCTTTAACGGGTAGGTACTGTGACGACCCGGAGATTTCCGACCAAATTTAAACTTAATCTGTATATGTTTCCGACACAATAAGCAGAGTTTGTAATGTTGAAATCTTAAAAACTTTGAACTGTGTTTCATATATTCTTTTGACCTTCGACTGCTCTCGACGATTCACGAACAATTAATTGTAAATAGATATGTGTGTATGTTTATATAAATAATAATTCGAATTATAATTTGAATAATTATATGTTGTTGTAACTAAAAGTTAATAAAATAAAAATAGAATATCATAATAATTATTATTTAAAATACAACTCTATATATAAATAAAGTATATTAAAAATAAATATTAATAGTAATATCAGCATTATTATATATATATATAACACATAGATATGAAATATGTTATGTAGAGTTGCTATATTATCATTATCAATTTTATTATTATCATTAATGAAATTTATATTAGTATAACTAGTATTATTATTAGTATCGTTAATAAGATTATTATTATCATTATCATCATTATCATCATTATTAATAGTTATTATTAAATTTATTAATATTATTATATATGCATTATTATGGTTATTTACTTTGAATTTATTATTATTATTATTACTACTAATATAATTAATAGTAGTATTATTAATATTTCAATAGTATTATTATTAATAATTTTATTATTTTTATTATTAGTGTTAATATTTTTATTAAAATTTATGAATATTACATATATGGATAATAAGATATATATATATATATATATATATATATATATATATATATATACAAAATTACGTATACTGTTATACATAATTATACAAATACGATTACAACACATATATAACAGTATAAATCATGAATTTAGTATCCATCCTTTTCAAACTGTAACTAATTGGTACTTCAGAATCTGAACTTTGATATTAATCCAACAATTAGTACAAATCATGACCTAAATCAGAAGAATAATCCAAGGAGTAGTTAGACATCGACTTCATACAAATTTTATTCATTTTCTATCAAATATTCTGTCAAACCATCAATCTATTAAACAAATTGTTTGGCCTTTAATTCCTATAGAGTTTTCATTCAATAATCAACAACAAATCACTCAATAACTTATCTCACTCTCTCATAAACAAACTGAATCTATTACCTTGATCACCAACACCAAACCATCCTCTAATTCTTTATAAACGCATATATATAATACCTGATCATATGATTGTTTATCATCACCCTCAAACCTTCTTGATCAACCACTAAACCACCATCGGTCTACCATCGTTCTATCACTCTGATCATTCAGGTAATTCAACACCGATCCATCATTGTTTTCTTGATTGTTTCTACTATGGCTGCTTTTGTTTAATTAGCCAAACCCATTTATGCTTTACTTCCTGCCTGATCGAGCCAAGTCAAACACCACAGAAAAACCTTCACCACTATCTAAACTATCGAATTGTTGCTGTTACTATTATGCTGAAATATTTCTGTTTCGTTCAAACCATAAATCACCTCCATACACCACCCCAAAGCATCACCACTTTGAAAACTACCACCTCAACACAATCACCTTTGAACTGCATATTACTATCGCTATGGACTGCTACAACAATCTTGTTCATGCTATTATTTGAGGGGTTGTAACCCAAGTTGTTCGACTGCAACTACTCGTTGAAGTATTCCGGTTTGCTGGTTACCATCCGACTTCAATACAAACACACACAATACACATTTATATTTTGATCCATTCTCCATTCAGTAATGATGATTAATAATAATATTGGAGTGAATTGCATAATTTATTCTTAGTGGGTGAACCACTTTTTGAAAGTGATATGGACCTCTTTGCTTAGGTATGTTAGTGTCGAGTATACTATCATGTTTAGAACCCCACATACAATCTTATCGATTAAAGGGTAGCCAAGTTTGATTCTGTGGAACGAGTAATGGTGATACAATGATGATACACTAAGTATGAAAATTACGGTGGTCATGATGTATGATGACAGAAATGATGATGTAGCGATATGGTGAGTTTTAGAATGATGATGATGGCTTCTGTGATAATAATCGATGATGAAGATAATGATGTATATGTAAAGATGATGGAAGGATTATGGAGCCATAACCGAAATTTAAATCTCTTTTGGACCGTATGTTTTAGGAGGAAGAAAGTTATGGATTTTGTGTCATTATTTAATGAAATGATATCATGGCGGAGCATGTTATGATCATATTTGATTAGGCAATTATTCGTACAAATTTGCAAGTGGATTGTTACAATTGCCGATAGTGGGTACACCATATCATTATTTAATTTTTGTTGTTTCTCGTTTCCCTTCGGTAATTACAATAGCAAACAGCCGTATAAAAACTCCTTGGGTCCGTTTGATTTTGTTAGTGGACTATCACTGTTGGGCCGCCATTTCACTAATCCTCTGTTGGGCTGTGGTTGGGTAGTTGAGATGAGATTCGGGTTATAATTAAATGATGTGAATTAATCTTAGAAAAACTATATTGGATGAGTGGTATGGGTGTTTGTGTGGTTAGCGAGAGGTCGCGGTTTCGAGTCCTGGCAGGAGATTTTTATTTTTGAGGCCTATTCTTCAAAGGTAGTGCTACCAATAATATTATTTTTATAAATATTATCATTATTATTACTATCATTATTATTGTCACTATTATTGTCATTAGTACAAATAAATTTTATTTTACAAAAATACATTACAAATATATTAATATTACATATTATTAATTTTTTATTACTAAAATGATATTAAGTAAGCCATATATAAAATATAGTAATAATATAAATAAATATATTCTTATTATATAAATCTTGAAGTAAATTCCTATTTTTAATATATTATGATAAATGATAAATAATATATTATAAAACTACTTTAATAATTATTTACTATATTAATATTAATAAATGTATTACAGAAATAAATATTAACTACTTAAAGTATATAGGATAAATATAACTTATTTAGTAATATGATATAAAAGTTATTGATATAAATATATAAACTAGTTGGTTGTTATTATATGTGTTAATATTCATAAATGATATAGGTTCGTGAATCCGAGACGAACCCTACACTTGTTCAATGACGTCATATGTATTTTTACTACAAAATACAGTATGGTGAGTTTCATATGATGCCTTTTACTCTTTACATTTTTGGGACTGAGAATACATGCGCTGTTTTTATAACTGTTTATTTAAATGCTTTTGAAATATATTTTGAACTGAGAATACATGAAATGCTTTTAAAAATATTTGACGTGATATGACACAAGAAAAACATTCCTCGAATGAATTATTATGCAGACAGAAGTTCTGCTGATTATTATTGAATTATGTGGACATGATAATTGCCACCATTAAATTATGTGGACGTGATAATTGCCACCATTGAATTTTATAGACATGATAATTGCCACCATTGAATTATGTGGACATGATAATTGCCACCATTGAATTATGTGGACAAAATAATTGCCACCAATTGATGTGAATGTTATGTATCGAGAGAATAATTTTTATACACATGTTATGTGTATTATATTTTGTACATGAGATATGTGTACAGTTACTAAGATTTATGAAAGATGATTTCGTACACGAGAAAGGTATACTGTATTTAAAAGATATCGCATGTACATTACAGGTGGGTATAGGATTCGGGCCCATTTGTACCATGCAGTATTTAAATCTTGTGGTCTATCAAAATGATGTATTTTATTGTTTTATGATAAACTTATGAACTCACCAACCTTTTGGTTGACATTTTAAAGCATGTTTATTCTCAGGTATGAAAGAAATCTTCCGCTGTGCATTTGCTCATATTACATGGAGTCATTCATGGCATATAGAGGTCAAAACCTCGCAATGGGACCAACTGTTGAGGACTTCATTCAGATGGATTAGGATGGGTCACTACATTTGACATGTGTCTCGAAGTCTTCAAAAAGTGTGTTATTACAACATAATACACTACATGTATATACATTTAACTGAGTCGTTAAGTCATCGTTAGTCAATACATGTAAGTGTTTTTTTGAAACCTTTAAGTTAACTCTTGTTAAATGTTGTTAACCCATTGTTTATAAGATATAATGAGATGTTAAATTATTACATTATCATGATATTATGATGTATTAATATATCTTAATATGATATATATATATATATATATACATTTAAATGTCGTTACAACGATAATCGTTACATATATGACTCGTTTTGAAATCCTTAAGTTAGTAGTCTTGTTTTTACATATGTAGTTCATTGTTAATACACTTAATGATATGTTTACTTATCATTTATCATATTTAAACATAGTGTAACAATATCTTAATATGATTCATATGTATTTAGTAAGACGTTGTTATAACGATAATCGTTATATATATCGTTTCGAGTTTCTTAATTCAATAAACTCATTTTTATGTATATCACTCATTGTTAACATACCTAATGAGATACTCACTTATCATAATATCATGTTAACTATATATATATCCATATATATGTCATCATATAGTTTTTATAAGTTTTAACGTTCGTGAATCACCGGTAAACTTGGGTGGTCAATTGTCTATATTAAACCTATTTCAATTAATCAAGTCTTAACAAGTTTGATTGCTTAACATGTTGGAAAAACTTAATCATATAAATATCAATTTCATTTAATATATATAAACATGGATAAGTTCGGGTCACTACAGTACCTACCCGTTAAATAAATTTCGTCCCGAAATTTTAAGCAGTTGGAGGTGTTGACGTATCTTCTGGAAATAAGTGCGGGTATTTCTTCTTCATCTGATCTTCTCGTTCCCAAGTGAACTCGGGTCCTCTACGAGCATTCCATCGAACCTTAACAATTGGTATCTTGTTTTGCTGAAGTCTTTTAACCTCATGATCCATTATTTCGACGGGTTCTTCGATGAATTGAAGTTTTTCGTTGATTTAAATTTCGTCTAACGGAATAGTGAGATCTTCTTTAGCAAAACATTTCTTCAAATTCGAGACGTGGAAAGTGTTATGTACAGCCGCGAGTTGTTGAGGTAACTCAAGTCGGTAAGCTACTGGTCCGACACGATCAATAATCTTGAATCGTCCAATATACCTTGGATTTAATTTACCTCATTTACCAAATTGAACAACGCCTTTCCAAGGTGCAACTTTAAGCATGACCATCTCTCCAATTTCAAATTCTATATCTTTTCTTTTAATGTCAGCGTAGCTCTTTTGTCGACTTTGGGCGGTTTTCAACCGTTGTTGAATTTGGATGATCTTCTCGGTAGTTTCTTGTATTATCTTCGGTCCCGTAATCTGTCTATCCCCCACTTCACTCCAACAAATCGGAGACCTGCACTTTCTACCATAAAGTGCTTCAAACGGTGCCATCTCAATGCTTGAATGGTAGCTGTTGTTGTAGGAAAATTCTCCTAACGGTAGATGTCGATCCCAATTGTTTCCGAAATCAATAACACATGCTCGTAGCATGTCTTCAAGCATTTGTATTGTCCTTTCGCTCTGCCCATCATTTTGTGGATGATAGGCAGTACTCATGTCTAGAAGAGTTCCTAATGCTTGCTGTAATATCTGCCAGAATCTTGAAATAAATCTGCCATCCCTATAAGAGATAATAGAGATTGGTATTCCATGTCTGGAGATGACTTCCTTCAAATACAGTCATGCTAACTTCTCCATCTTGTCATCTTCTCTTATTGGCACGAAGTGTGCTGATTTTGTGAGACGATCAACTATTACCCAAATAGTATCAAAACCACTTGCAGTCCTTGGCAATTTAGTGATGAAATCCATGGTAATGTTTTCCCATTTCCATTCCGGGATTTCGGGTTGTTGAAGTAGACCTGATGGTTTCTGATGCTCAGCTTTGACCTTAGAACACGTCAAATATTCTCCTACATATTTAGCAACATCGGCTATCATACCCGGCCACCAAAAATATTTCTTGAGATCCTTGTACATCTTCCCCGTTCCAGGATGTATTGAGTATCTGGTTTTATGAGCTTCTCTAAGTACCATTTCTCTCATATCTCCAAATTTTAGTACCCAAATTCTTTCAGCCCTATACCGGGTTCCGTCTTCTCGAATATTAAGATGCTTCTCCGATCCTTTGGGTATTTCATCCTTTAAATTTCCTTCTTTTAAAACTCCTTGTTGCGCCTCCTTTATTTGAGTAGTAAGGTTATTGTGAACCATTATATTCATAGCTTTTACTCGAATGGGTTCTCTGTCCTTTCTGCTCAAGGCGTCGGCTACCACATTTGCCTTCCCCGGGTGGTAACGAATTTCAAAGTCGTAATCATTCAACAATTCAATCCACCTGTACTGCCTCATATTCAGTTGTTTCTGATTAAATATGTGTTGAAGACTTTTGTGGTCGGTATATATAATACTTTTGACCCCATATAAGTAGTGCCTCCAAGTCTTTAATGCAAAAACAACCGCGCCTAATTCCAAATCATGCGTCATATAATTCTGCTCGTGAATCTTCAATTGTCTAGACGCATAAGCAATTACCTTCGTTCGTTGCATTAATACACAACCGAGACCTTGCTTTGAGGCATCACAATATATCACAAAATCATCATCCCCTTCAGGTAATGACAATATAGGTGACGTAGTTAACTTTTTCTTTAACAATTGAAACGCTTTCTCTTGTTCATCCTTCCATTCAAATTTCCTCCCTTTATGCGTTAATGCAGTCAAGGGTTTTGCTATTCTGGAAAAATCTTGGATGAACCTTCTGTAGTAACCAGCTAATCCTAAATATTAGCGTATATGCTTCGGAGTTTTTGGGGTTTCCCACTATTCAAAGGTTTCAATCTTTGCTGGATCCACCTGAATACCTTCTTTGTTCACTATATGACCGAGGAATTGAACTTCTTCCAACCAAAATGCACACTTTGAAAACTTAGCATACAGTTTTTCTCTCCTTAACAACTCTAGCACTTTTCTCAAATGTTCTTCATGCTCCTGGTCATTCTTTGAGTAAATAAGTATGTCATCGATGAAAACAATGACAAACTTGTCAAGGTATGGTCCACACACTCGGTTTATGAGGTCCATGAACATAGCTAGTGCGTTAGTCAACCCAAACGGCATAACCATAAACTCGTAATGATCGTAACGAGTCCTAAAAGTAGTATTTGGAATATCATCCTCCTTCACCCACATTTGATGATACCCAGAACGTAAATCAATCTTCGAATAAACCGACGAGCCTTGTAGTTGATCAAAGAAGTCGTCGATTCTCGGTAGTGGGTGGCGATTCTTGATGGAAAGTTTGTTCAACTCTCGATAGTTGATACACAACCTAAATGTACCATCCTTCTTCTTGACAAACAAAACAGGAGCTCCCCATGGTGATGTGCTTGGTCGAATGAAACCACGCTCTAAAAGTTCTTGTAACTGACTTTGTAATTCTTTCATTTCGCTGGGTGCGAGTCTGTATGGAGCACGAGCTATTGGTGCAGCTCCTGGTACCAGGTCTATTTGAAATTCAACGGATCGATGTGGGGTAATCCCGGTAATTCTTTCGGAAATACATCGGGAAATTCTTTTGCGATGGAAACATCACAGATGTTCTTTTCTTCAGGTTTAACTTCCTCTATATGTGCTAGAATGACGTAACAACCTTTTCTTATTAGTTTTTGCGCCTTCATACTACTAATAAGATTTAATTTCGCGTTATTCTTTTCTCCGTACACCATTAAGGGTTTTCCTTTTTCCCGTACAATGCGAATTGCATTTTTGTAACATACGATCTCTGCTCTCACCTTTTTCAACCAGTCCATGTCAATTATCACATCAAAACTTCCTAACTCTACTGGTATCAAATCAATCTTAAATGTTTCACTAACCAGCTTAATTTCTCGATTCGGGACATATATTATCTGCTGTAATTAATTTACCGTTTGCTAATTCGAGTAAAAATTTATTATCCAAAGGCGTCAGTGGACAACTTAATTTAGCACAAAAATCTCTACTCATATAGCTTCTATCCGCACCCGAATCAAATAAAACATAAGCAGATGTATTGTCAATAAGAAACGTACCCGTAACGAGCTCCGGGTCTTCCTGCGCTTCTGCCGCATTAATATTGAAAACTCTTCCGCGGCCTTGCCCATTAGTATTCCCTTGGTTTAGGAAATTTCTAATAATGTGACCCGGTTTTCCACATTTATAACAAACTACGTCGTCATTATTTGTTCCGACCTTATTTGTTTCTTTATTTTTGTTGTTCTTTGGTCCGTAAACCTCACATTTTGCCGTGCCATGACCACTTCTCTTACACTTGGTGCAAACTGCTGTGAAAAACGCATTCGGATGGTACTCTCCACACCTGAAGCATGGTTGTTTCTGTTGTTTGTTGTTATTGAAGTTGTTGTTGGGATTGTTATTGTTGTTGAAATGGTTGTTGTAGTTGTTGTTGTTGTTGGGACGTTTGTTGTAGTTATTGTTACGATTGCGGTTATTGTTGCGATTGTTGTTGCGGTTGTGGTTGTAATTGTTATTGTTGTTGTACTGGTGACTCTTGTCACCGTTTTTCTTCCCACTTCCTCTTGAGTTGTTTTTTGTTGGCTTCTTCGGCCGCCTGTTCTTTAATTCTCCCCTCAATCTGATTTATGAGTTTATGAGCCATTCGACTTGCCTTCTGTACGGAAGCAGGCTCGTCTGAACTCACATCTTCTTGAATCCTTACTGGTAACCCTTTTACAAACGCGTCGATCTTCTCTTCTTCATCTTCAAACGCTCCCGGACACAATAGGCACAACTCTGTGAATCATCGTTCATATGTGGTAATGTTGAATCCTTGTGTTCGTAACTCTCTAAGTTCTACCTTGAGCTTATTGACTTCGTTTCTAGGACGGTACTGCTCGTTCATCAATTGCTTGAATGCCGACCACGGTAGTGCGTAAGCAGCATTTTGTCCTACCTATTCAAGATAGGTGTTCCACCATGTTAACGCAGTACCTGTGAAGGTATGCGTAGCGTACTTAACTTTGTCTTCTTCAGTACACTTACTTATGGAAAACACCGATTCGACCTTCTCGGTCCACCGTTTCAATCCAATTGGTCCTTCGGTTCCATCAAATTCCAAAGGTTTGCAGGCAATGAATTCTTTGTAGGAGCATCCTACATGATTTCTTGTGGAATTAGTTCCACTGCTAGATCCAGAGTTATTGTTATTTTGCATCGTAGCCTGTACTGCGGCTATGTTTGCTGCAAGGAAAACACGGAAATCTTCCTCGCTCATGTTCAAATTCTGACGAGTCGTCGGTGCCATTTCTTTCAAAAATAGCCCAAAAGAATTAAGTTAATCATATAGAATTTTAAGAGTAGTCAATAGTATTTCGTAGCATAGTATGAACTCGTTTATAAAAGTTTTTTCTTCATATTAGCATTTTATAGTTTTAATTCGGGTAGTACCTACCCGTTAAGTTTATACTTAGTAGCTAATATACAATTCAACTACTACAATTCTATATGAAAAAACTGATTATAATAAAATTGCGCGTTCAAAATTTTATACAATATTTTACAAACTTACAATACCGCTATTATACTTATAGGATGAAATATAGCACATAATAACTTTGCTACTCGGCAGCTATAAAGGCAATTCTAGTTAATACGCAAGTTGTTCAGCAAAAGAAATAAAGACACGTAATTCATAAGTCCAGAAACCAGTCATGCATTCTGGTTTTACTAAGACGACTTCCCATCCTTGGTCTTATGGAAAGTAACCGTTATGACCATTGGCTAGGCAGTATGTTGTAATGTCGTCAAAAGGACGAGGTTTCGTAATGTCCAAAGCCCCTTAATAATCTAAAAGCCTTGTTTCTCACCCCAACTATTAAATCCTTCACTTGTGGGAAGGTTTTATTTAAAAGTTGTAATCCAAAATTCTTTTTCTCACTTTGGTAAGAAGCGAACATCACTAACCCGTAAGTATAACATGCTTCTTTATGTTGCATGTTAGAAGCTCTTTCTAACTCACGAAATCCTATGTTGGGATATGTTGAGTCAAAATAGGTTCTTAACCCGTAGCGTAAAATTGCATTTGGGTTCCCTGCATTTAACGTTTTAAAGAAAACACGGCATAACTTATGGTCTCCCCAATGTGATATACCCCACCTATCAAAGGAAAGCCTTTTATAAACTAAGACATTTCTGAAAAGTCTTTCAAATATTTGACAAGTTAATTTCGCCATAACTAAATGTGCTGATGAATTCTGACCGACTCTAGACAATATTTCCTCAATCATATCCTCTGGTAGGTCTTCTAAAATATTCGGTTGTCTACCCTTAACGTCCATTTTGTTTTTATACTGTAAAATAGACAAGGATTAGATTCAAAAAAGATAATTAACAAACAATACAAGCAATTTTTACATAGAACATAAAATTACAAGCACACTACAATACATATAATACACAACATGATTACAACCCTCTAATCCGAATCACTGGTTTCATCTTCTTCGGACTTGGTTCATTTTCCTAATTTTCTAGGGATATATGGTGTTCCTCTAATATGAGCCGTCGTTTTCCACAATGGTTTAGAAAAACCTGGTGGTTTAGAGGTTCTCGGGTTATTCTTACATTTTAGGAAATACGAACGTTGCCGATACATATAAAGTTCATCGAGGTTAGAATCAGGTTTCTCTATTTTTATACCTTTTCCTTTATTAAATTGGGTCGAGATAATTTCTATAACATCATCGCAATCCTCATCGGGATCCGATTCATTGGAAAATTGGTAATCTTCCCAATATTTTGCTTCCTTGGCGGAAACACCATTGACCATTTTTGACTTTGGTCCGTTGGTTGAGGATTTTCTTTTATTTAATCGATTTACTGTAGGTATCAATATTTATTCCTTCGGAACCTCTTCTTCTTTCGGTTCTTCATCTTCAGGTTCCTCCTCTTCCGGTTCCTCTTCTTCCGGTTCCTCCTCTTCCGGTTCCTCTTCGGGAATTTGTGAATCTTCCCAAAGTATATTCGACTCTTCATTATTATTAGGTGAGTCGATGGAATTTGTACTAAAGGTAAACATCTATCACACAATATCAAACACGTTAAGAGATTAATATATCACATAATATTTACATGTTAATAATATATAGTTTCCAACAAAAAATGTTAAGCAATCGTTTTTGAAGAAAAACACGGTCGAAGTCCAGACTCACTAATGCATTCTAATAAACTCGGTAAGACACACTAATGCAAAAATTCTGGTTCTCTAAGACCAATGCTCGGATACCAATTGAAATGTCCCGTTCATATTTATTATAAACGTTCCATATTAATTGATTTCGTTGCGAGGTTTTGACCTTTATATGAGACGTTTTTCAAAGACTGCATTCGTTTTTAAATCAAACCATAATCTTTATTTTATCGACAAGTTAAAAAGTCACCACCTAGATTATCCAGAAATGATAATCTAAAATATCACACTTACACACTACCAATACATATTGGTTTACAATATTAATATGTTACAACAAAGTAAATCTCGAATGCAGTTTTAAACAATATTATACAAGCATGCTGACACCAAATCTTGTCCATATTTTAGCATGCAACAATGGAAGCTCTTAATAATCACCTGAGAATAAACATGCTTTAAACGTCAACAAAAATGTTGGTGAGTTATAGATTTAACCTATATATTTATCAAATCGTAATAATAGACCACAAGATTTCATATTTCAATATACATCCCATACATAGAGATAAAAATCATTCATATGGTGAACACCTGGTAACCGACCTTAACAAGATGCATATAGAATATCCCCTATCATTCCGGGACTCCCTTCGGACATGATGAATTCGAAGTACTAAAGCATCTGGTACTTTGGATGGGGCTCGTTGGGCCCAATAGATCTATCTTTAGGATTCGTGTCAATTAGGGTGTCTGTTCCCTAATTCTTAGATTACCAGACTAAAAAGGGGCATATTCGGTTTAATAATCCAGCCATAGAATGTAGTTTCATTTACTTGTGTCTATTTTGTAAAACATTTATAAAACTGCATGTATTCTCATCCCAAAATATTAGATTTTAAAAGTGGGTCTATAACTCACTTTCACAGATTTTTACTTCGTCGGGAAGTAAGACTTGGCCACTTGTCGATTCACGAACCTAAAACAAATATGAACATATATATCAAAGTATGTTCAAAATATATTTACAACATTTTTAATACGTTTTAATGTTTTAAGTTTATTAAGTCAGCTGTCCTCGTTAGTAACCTACAACTAGTTGTCCACAGTTAGATGTACAGAAAAATAAAGCAATATATATTATCTCGAATCAATCCACGACCTCGTGTATACAAGCCTCAGGCTAGATCACAACTCAAAGTATATATAATATTTTAGAATCAACCCCAACCCTGTATAGCTAACTCCAACATTACTGCATATAGAGTGTCTATGGTTGTTCCGAAATATATATATAGATGGGTCGATATGATATGTCAAAACATTGTATTCGTGTCTATGGTATCCCAAGATTACATAATATATTAGAATACATGTATAATACAATATGAGTTAGCTAGGATATGATTAATATAGATTTTTTACCAATTTTCACATAGCTACAATAAGAAGCATTATCCAATCTTGTTTTACCCATAACTTCGTCGTTTTAAATCCGTTTTGAGTGATTCAAGTTGCTATGGTTTCATATTGAACTTAAGTTTATGAATATAAACAGAAAAAGTATAAGTTTATAGTCAGAAATACATATTACAAGTCATTTTTGTAAAGGTAGTCATTTCAGTCGAAAGAACGACGTCTAGATGACCATTTTGGAAAACATACTTTCACTTTGAGTTTAACCATGATTTTCGGATATAGTTTCATGTTCATAAGAAAAATCATTTTCCCAGAAGAACAACTTTTAAATCAAAGTTTATGATAGTTTTTAATTAACTAACCCAAAACAGCCCGCGGTGTTACTACGACGGCGTATATCCGGTTTTACGGTGTTTTTCATGTTTTCAGGTTTTAAATCATTAAGTTAGCATATCATATAGATATATAACATGTGTTTAGTTGATTTTAAAAGTCAAGTTAGAAGGATTAACTTTATTTGCGAACAAGTTTAGAATTAACTAAACTATGTTCTAGTGATTACATGTTCAAATCTTCGAATAAGATAGTTATACATATATGAATCGAATGATGTCATGAACATCATTACTACCTCAAGTTTAGTAGGTAAACCTACAGAAAATTATGAAAAAATAACTTGAGCTTCAAAGGATCTTTGATGGCTTGGAAGTTCTTGAAATAGAATCATGACACAAAAACAAGTTCAAGTAAGATTATTACTCGAATTAAGATAGTTATAGTTATAGAAATTGAATCAAAGCTTGAATATGAATATTACCTTGATTTAGAAAGATAACCTAATGTAAATAACAAAGGTTTCTTGATCTTAGATGATTACTTGGAATGGATTAGGAAACTTGGAAGTAAACTTGTGAACTTGGAAGTGTTCTTGATGTGTTCTTGAGTAATTGATTTTATGATGATTATAGGTAATAACCAAAGCTTGTATTTGATGAATTTTTCTGGAAAATAGTAACTTAGACGTTCATGGAAGAGTGTGTGTGTTTTGAGAGAAAATTGGGAAGAAAATTGGAAGTAAAATGGAGTAGGTGGTGAGTGGTGAAGGTTAGTGAGGTTAAAAGGAGTTCTTGTTTTTGTTTCCTTGCTCATAAGTCATGCTAGTTGTTTAATTGTTGGTTCCACATGTTTGTTGACTATCTAGGGCTGCTAAGAGCTGAATTATTATGTGTATATACCAATAGTATATACGTCTAGGAGCTGGGTATTGTACGAGTACGAACACGGTTGCATACGAGTAGAATTGTTGATGAAATTGAACGAGAATGTAATTGTAAGCATTTTTGTTAAATAGAAGTACTTTGATATGTGTCTTGAAGTCTTCCAAAAGTGTATTATTACAACATAATACACTACATGTATATACATTTAACTGAGTCGTTAAGTCATCGTTAGTCGTTACATGTAAGTGTTGTTTTGAAACCTTTAAGTTAACGATCTTGTTAAATGTTGTTAACCCATTGTTTATAATATCTAATGAGATGTTAAATTATTACATTATTATGATATTATGATGTATTAATATATCCTAATATGATATATATACATTTAAATGTCGTTACAACGATAATCGTTACATATATGACTCGTTTCGAAATCCTTAAGTTAGTAGTCTTGTTTTTACATATGTAGTTCATTGTTAATACACTTAATGATATGTTTACTTATCATTTATCATATTTAAACATAGTGTAACAATATCTTAATATGATTCATATGTATTTAGTAAGACGTTGTTATAACGATAATCGTTATATATATCGTTTCGAGTTTCTTAATTCAATAAACTCATTTTTATGTATATCACTCATTGTTAACATAACTAATGAGATACTCACTTATCATAATATCATGTTAACTATATATATATCCATATTTATGTCATCATATAGTTTTTACAAGTTTTAATGTTCGTGAATCACCGGTCAATTTGGGTGGTTAATTGTCTATATGAAACCTATTTCAATTAATCAAGTCTTAACAAGTTTGATTTCTTAACATGTTGGAAACACTTAATCATATAAATATCAATTTCATTTAATATATATATATATAAACATGGAAAGTTCGGGTCACTACAAGTGACGTACATATGAGGTCAAGTGGCCATAGACGTAAAGGGTTTAATGTTCATGGAATATACCCGAAAGTCTAAAAATTTATCGTAGAATGCTTTTTTGTATGATGTGTATGTTTGTTACGTTATAACATCGCGCATCTTAGGGTTTTAGAGTAATGTATTTATAAGCTAACAAGTAAGATTGTGTTTGGATATTTACCCGAGATAGACACAATCCAGTCCATAACAAACATGCGTTAATTATGGCAACCAAATTATGGATTGATATATCTTATCTTTACCTTGACCATTAAGTTAAGCATAAGACCAAGTCAAACTACCGCATCCAATAGTATATGCGAAAAGCAGTGGCGTTCTTGTAGTGACCCGAATTTTTCCATGATTATATATATTAAATGAAAACTATATTTGTATGATTAAATGTTTTCAACATGTTAAGCAATCAAACTTGTTAAGACTTGATTAATTGAAATAGGTTTCATGAAGACAACTGACCACCCAAATTGACCGGCGATTCACGAACGTTAAAACTTGTAAAAACTATATGATGATATATATATATATATATATATATATATATATATATATATATATATATATATATATATATATATATATATATATATATATATATATATATATATAGTTAACATGATATTATGATATGTAAGTATCTCATTAGGTATATTAACAATGAGTTATATACACAAAAATGAGACTACTAAGTTAAGAAACTCGAAACGATATATATAACGATTATCGTTATAACAACATTTTACTAAATACATATGTATCATATTAAGATATTGTTACACTATATTTAACATGATAAAATGATAATTATATATATATATATATATATCATTAAGTATGATAACAATGAACTACATATATAAAACAAGACTACTAACTTAAGAATTTCGAAACGAGATATATATGTAACGATTATCGTTGTAACGACATTTTAATGTATATATACCATATTAAAATATATTCATACATCATAATATCATGATAATGTAATAATTTAACATCTCATTAGATATAATAAACAATGGGTTAACAACATTAAATGAGATCGTTAACTTAAAGGTTTCAAAACAACACTTACATGTAATGACTAACGATGACTTAACGACCCAGTTAAAATGTATATACTTGTAGTATATTAAGATGTATTAGTACACTTTTGGAAGACTTCAAGACACATATCAAAATACTTGTACTTAACAAAATTGGTTACAATTGCATTCTCATACATTTTCATCAAGAATTCTACTCGTATTCGTTCGGTACTCGTACTCGTACAATACCCAGCTTCTAATTGTATATACTATTGGTATATACATTCAATGATCAACTCTTAGCAGCCCTTAATGAGTCATCAAATATGTGGGAACCATTATTTGACTACTAGCATGAAATATCTCACAAAATTACAAAAATATTATTAATCATTCATGACTTATTTACAAGAAAATAAACTTACACATCCTTTATATCTAATCCATATACCAACGACCAAAAACACATACAAACACTTTCATTCTTCAATTTTCTTTATCTAATTGATCTCTCTCAAGTTCTATCTTCAAGTTCTAAGTGTTCTTCATAAGTTCTAAAAGTTCTAGTTTCATAAAATCAAGAATACTTTCAAGTTTGCAAGTCTTACTTCTAATCTTGCAAATCCATTTCAAGTGATCATTCAATCTTAAGAAATGTTTCTTAATTACAGTAAGATATCTTTCTAATTCAAGGTAATATTCATATTCAAACTTTGATTCAATTTCTATAACTATAACAATCTTATTTCGAGTGAAAATCTTACTTGAACTTGTTTTTGTGTCATGATTCTACTTCAAGAACATTCAAGCCATCCAAGAATTCTTTGAAGCTAGATCAATTTTTGTCACTTCCAGTAGGTTTACCTACTAAACTTAAGGTAGTAATGATGTTCATAACATCATTCGATTCATATATATATAACTATCTTATTTGAAGATTTGAACATGTAATCACTAGAACAATAGTTTAGTTAATTCTAAACTTGTTTGCAAACAAAGTTAATCCTTCTAACTTAACTTTTAAAATCAACTAAACACATGTTCTATATCCATATGATATGCTAACTTAATAATTTAAAACCTGGAAACACGAAGAACACCGTAAAACCGGACATACGCGGTCGTAGTAAAACCGGGGGCTGTTTTGGGTTAGTTAATTAAAAACTATGATAAACTTTGATTTAAAAGCTGTTCTTCTGAGAAAATGATTTT
>NC_092333.1:367875000-367955000 GCF_046630445.1 Rutidosis leptorrhynchoides | reverse complement strand
TTGAAACCCTGAGCTACCAATCTAGCTTTGTTTCTGATCACAATCCCATCTTCATCCATCTTGTTCTTGAAAACCCACTTGGTACTAATGATCTTCTTAGTTTCATCATCAGGTTTAGGTACCAATGTCCAAACCTTATTCCTATCAAACTGGGAGATCTCTTCTTGCATAGCTCCTGCCCACCTTGGATCTTTGATTGCTTCATCAGGACATGTAGGTTCAATGGTAGACACAAAGTTTACATGCATACAAAAATTGATGGTTGCATGTCTTCTTGTTTTAACACCACTTTCCAGATTATAAATAACTTGTTCAATTGGATGCTCCTTTGTCCATCTAGTGTTATGAACAGGTGAGCTTGTTGTGGAACACACAACATCTTGATCATCAGCTGGCTCAGATGACTGTTCAGCAGTGGGAGACAGCTATTCATTATGAGTGTAACAAGTACCAGCTTGAGATCCTTCAGAACCAGTAGACCTATGCTCTAATTGTAAAACTTTAGTAGAGCCAGCAGGTCCACATGGTTTAGACACAGATGAAACAGAGTGTTCCATCTCATCATCAGAGAACCCAGCAACATGGATTGGTGAGGGAATTGTTGCTGGTTCTTCTTCATCATCAAGAGCTTGATGAGTTGGCTCTTCAAATAGTAACTCCTCATTTTCTTGACCAGAAGATGAAGTAGGGGCAGTTTCATCAAATGTAACATTAATGGATTCTTCAAAACAACACCTTCTTTTTTTTGAAAACCCTATATGCCTTTGACATGTTGGAATATCCCAAGAATATACCTTCATCAGCCTTAGCATCAAACTTGCCTAGCTGATCCCTATTGTTTAGAATGAAACAGGGGGTGCCAAATACATGAAGAAATGAAATTGAGGGTCTTCAGCCTTTGAGAACTTCATAAGCAGTTTTCTGATATCTTTTCACTATTAAAGATCTATTCTGGGTAAAACAAGCAGTGTTCACAGCTTCTGTCCAATATGAATTTTTCAGCCCAGACTCAGCCAATATAGATCTTGTTGCTTCAATGAGAGTTCTGTTTCTTCTTTCTGCAACACCATTCTGTTGAGGTGTTCTCACAACAGAAAAGTTCTGTGAAATACCTTTGTCAGCACAAAGTTCTTCCATTGTTGCATTTCTGAATTCTGTACCATGATCACTTCTAAGCTGCTTCACCAATTGTCCATTCAGTAGTTCCATTCTTTTGATAAAATTGATAATTTCATCAGCAGCTTCACTCTTTTGATTCAAAAAGAACACCCAAGTGTATCCGGAATATTCATCAACAATCACCAGTGTATACTTCTTCCCACTATAGCTGGCTATATTAATAGGACCAAAAAGATCCATATGAAGAAGGTGAAATGGTTTCTCAATAGATGAAATCTACTTTGATTTGAATGAGGTATGGTGATGCTTCCCTTTTTCACATCCAGGACATAATCTGTCCTTCACATAAGACATTATGAGTACCCCAGACACCAAACTCTTACTAGATAACTTATGAATATCTTTGAAGTTGAGATGTGAGAGTCTCTTGTGCCATAACCACTTGAGGTTGTCTGCTGCCTTTGAATAAAAATAAGTATCAGTTGTTGTGACTATTGTGTTCATGTCAATTTGATACATGTTCTCATGTCTTGTTGCTATCAGCAGTTGCTTCCCTGTCTTATCAAAGATAGTGCCAATCTTCCTTCTGAACTGGACTATCATACTTTTGCTTGTCAGTTGGCTTATGCTGAGTAGATTATGTTTAAGCCCAACGACATATGCTACATTTGAAAAAGTAACATTCCCATTTGTTAAAGTACCAAAACCCTTTGTGTAACCCAACGAATTATCTCCATATGATACAACTGGACCATCCTTTTCTTGATAGTCCATCAGCAGGGACTTACATCTGGTCATATGTCTCGAACAACCACTATCGAGATACCAGATTTGCTTGTTTTGAATGCCTTGCACAGTAGCTAAGAGATTAGTTATTTCAGGAAACCCATCCAAGGATGGGTTCTAGAAGGGTCATCTTTGATGATCTCTTCCTGTCTGCTGGTTTGCTTGAAGAGGCAGCAGCAGATGGGATTAGGTTAGAGTACACCGGTTGGCTAAGTGATACTTGCTGCCACATTTGTAGCATTTTCTCACATTTGGTATTGGTGACTGGTCATACACTGAGTAAATGGGTGCAGTAAGATCTGGTCTACTTTTAGATATGACAGCTATGAGCTGGTCAAGCTTGACAGTCATTATCTCAGTGATAGATGACCCAATACTTGATTCTACAATTTGGTTCACTTTAGCTTTTCCCTTAAGGGCAGCTTTCCTTTTAGAACCAGTACCTTAATCATGGTATACTGCATTACCTTTATTCGACGAATCAGTATGGGAAGTTACTGACCCGTCAGCTGATGTTGGTCGATTCTTTTGAATTTTGATTGCTGCCTTTGACTTGCCAGTATTGCGTTTGTTGGCTTGTCATCAGCTACTGGTGTACCAATACAATTTTCATTCGCTGTCTCGGCATTGGTGGAATTTGAACACGAAGGGGAATCAATTGATTTTAACTTTCTTTGATTGTTTTCAGTGATTTCCCTTTTAATGCGTCTT
Source organism: Rutidosis leptorrhynchoides (assembly GCF_046630445.1). Classification (NCBI taxonomy): domain Eukaryota; kingdom Viridiplantae; phylum Streptophyta; class Magnoliopsida; order Asterales; family Asteraceae; genus Rutidosis; species Rutidosis leptorrhynchoides. Next base: position 367,952,384 of record NC_092333.1, on the reverse strand, counting down.
TCCTTTGTAGTCATATAGTAAATGCTAGAGGGTTCAGTAGTTTCATCAATTGAAGTACTGGTTTCCTTGACTGATTTGTTAAGGAAACCAGTAGGTCTGACAAACTTATTTGTTAAGACCTTTTTACCCTTAACTATCTTGACAAAGGTATTTGGCAAGACAGCTTCAGGATCTGTTTCAAGAATGGTGTCCATGTAAGTAACTTCTGCAAGAGCAGCTGAAGCGGCCCGTCCTAATCCATCCGGACGAAGTCCATATCGATTATAAACGATTCACAATAGTTGATTACATCGCGAGGTATTTGACCTCTATATGATACATTTTACAAACATTGCATTTGTTTTTAAAAGACAAACTTTCTTTTCATCGAAAGTTGACATTATGCATACCATTTCATAATACATCCAACTATATTTGACTTAATAATAATCTTGATGAACTCAACGACTAAAATGCAACGTCTTTCGAAATATGCCATGAATGACTCCAAATAATATCCTTAAAATGAGCTAATGCACAGCGAAAGATTTCTTTCATACCTGAGAATAAACATGCTTTAAAGTGTCAACCAAAAGGTTGGTGAGTTCATTAGTTTAACATAAATAATCATTTTCATCATTTTAATAGACCACAAGATTTTCATTTCCATTTCTCATAAATATACGTCCTATGCATAGAGACAAAAATCATTCATATGGTGAATACCTGGTAACCGACATTAACAAGATGCATATAAGAATATCCCCTACCATTTCGGGAAATCCTTCGGACATGATAAAAACAACATCGAAGTACTAAAGCATCCGGTACTTTGGATGGGGTTCGTTAGGCCAGATAGATCTATCTTTAGGATTCGCGTCAATTAGTAGATTGGTTTACTAATTCTTAGGTTACCAAGCAAAAAGGGGCATATTCGGCTTTGATCATTCACCCATATAATGTAGTTTCAATTACTTGTATCTATTTCGTAAAACATTTATAAAAATTGCGCATGTATTCTCAGCCCAAAAATATAAAGGGTAAAAAGGCAAATGAAACTCACAATCATGTATTTTGTAGTAAAAATACATATGACGACATTGAACAATGCAGGGCTGGCCTCGGATTCACGAACCTATATCAGTTGTATTTCTATCAAAACATATAATGGAAATATCATAATTTCATTTATTAATATATATTATTTATATATAATTTGTAGTTATATGAGATTTATACTAGATTCCATTTAAGTACATATACTTTATTTTATATCTTAAAGTATAGGTTATATATATTTACTTTGTGTATATATTCAAAATAATTAATATTATTATAGTTATATATAGGTATATCTGTTTAGTGTTATAGTAAAAATGTCTAAATTATTATATATGAGTATTTCTAAAATAATTTGTTAATATAGTTAATATATACTTATAATAATATTTTTAAAACTTTTATTTTTATCTTTATAATACTTTCAATAATAATGATATTGTTATTACTAATGATCATAATACTTTTTGTTTTAAAATGATAACTTTAAATAAATGGTTAGTAATGATAATAAGTTTTTAATAATAATAATAGCATTGTTAATAAATATAATAATAATAATAATGTTAAGATATTACTTATAACAATGATAATAATGATATTACAAATTTTAAATGTATTACTATAGTAATAGAAATGATACTAATATCAATATTAATGAAAAATAATACTTTTATTATTTTCATAATCATACTAGTTTTAACAAAAACGACAGATTTAAGGATAATATTACTTTTAGTAATAATGGTATTAATAATAATACTAGTACAGATAATAATAATAACCATAAAAATTTTACTACAATGATAATAGTGATAATAATAATAATGATACAATAATAATAAATACTATTAATAATAATATTAATAATGATAGTACTAGTAGTTTTATATCACAATACTAGTAATAATAATATTATAAGTTATATTAAGGATAATAATAATCATATAACTAATAATGAAAACTAGCATAATAACAACAATTAATAATAATTCAAATAATAATAATACCAATAAATAATAATAATAATAATCAAATTGAAATATGAGAACTACCTCCAATATTAGGAATAAAAAGAAATGTCTCAGCCGGGTCTCGAACCCGAGACCCCTCGCTCACACATAAACTCCCTTAACCATGCTTCCGTCCAATTTATTTCTGATTTATACTCAATTTAGTTAATTATAAACCCGTATTATTTATCTTCATCTTCTTCCAAATATTTAGTCGACCAGAGAAATCAAAGATCATAATAAGAGTTTTAAAATTGATATAGGCTGTTATATAGAAACAACTTGGACGATGTTGGGATACAACAGACAATAAATAACAGATATATAATTAAAATTAAACCTGCTACTGCAGTTTGTAAAGAACGTGAATAACTCAAATCCAAAAGTCAAATTCTAGATCGTTTTAGATAAATATTATAACATGAAATAGATAGAAAAACGTTCCTAGAAACTTTATCCATCCTCAATCGAATTGAAAACATTTACCTGAATTCGAATTTTATTAAAGAACAATGGTTGACTTTTTTTATTTGAAACTTTGACTCGAAAATTCGTTTTTTATAGAAAGAATTGGGTTTTGAAGTTTTGAAGATACTTTGAGTAGGAGATTCCTAACACCATCACATTTATGGATTTTGTTAAATCATTCGAATTCGATTTTTGAATAAAAAGTGAAGATACAGAGTTTTATATCGAGGTGTAACTTTTCTTTTCTTTTTTTTATTCACTTGATTAAAGGCTGTAGTAGGTTTTAATTGATAAAGACCATGAATAATTGAATGATTTCTTTGCTAATGTTGAGCTTATACACTTGTTTTATTAGTGGAAAAATCGATGGTAGCAGGTTTCAAAGCAGACAGGAATATAAAAATAAATAAAAGAATTCAAAAGCATACTTCGACTGCTAACTGATTTTGTATTCGTACTGTGATGGAATTTGATTATTAATCAGATTAGGGACAGGAGTACAAATCATATACAGAGTGAAAATGACCTGTAACAAACTGCAATCAGATTAAAGGTATGTATGGTTCGTAAATCTTATTATCTATTATATATATAACAGTAATAATAATAAGTATATTAATAATTATAATAAATAATAATAATACTAATAATAATAAAAATGATAATAATCTTGTTATTAATGTTAATAATAATGAAAGGTATTATTTTCTATTAACAACATTAATATTAATAATAAAAACATTTTATAAATATAATAGTTCTTAATGACATTAATAATATCTAATAATAATATTATTATTAATTAAAATCATTATAATTTTTATTATTAGTTATATCAATAATGACATTAACAAATCAAATGTATCCTTTTTCATGTATATATATTATTAATAATACTGATATTAATATTAATATTAATATTTATCATGATAATAGAAGTAATAATATTACTATAACAACTATATTTTAACTTTTATTATATATAATATATTAACTTTATATTTTATTACTTATGTGTTACTTATTCTATATAATAATATATTTGGATAGTTAACATTTATATATTTTATATATATTACAATATAATAATTATTAATGGCAATCATATATATGTATATATATATAAATTCATTTTAAATTATATTTATATTTTGTATCTTATTTAACATAGTTAATCCAAATGTTTAATTTATTTATATATATTTTTTTTAATTTCATATTACTACATATATTTACATATATATATATATATATATATATATATATATATATATATATATATATATATATATATATATATATATATATATATATATATATATATATACATACATATATACATATTTATTTATTTACAACAATTGTTCATGAATCGTAGGGAACTAGTGAAAGGTCAAAAGTATACATGAACACAGTTTCAAAGTTTTTGAGACTTCAACATTACAGACTTTGCTTATCGTGTCGAAATAAAATAAAGATTTTTAAATTTGGTCGCATATTTCCGGGTCGTCACAGTACCTACCCGTTAAAGAAATTTCGTCCCGAAATTTGATCGAGGTCGTCATGGCTAACAATTAAGAATGTTTTCATGACATATATGAGTTGTACAATAGAGTTTCATCACCATTGAGTAATATGAACAAAACGATTCGGTTACTTGAAGAGTACGAGTGAAGCTATCATAAAAGAATGAAATGAGAATTAAAGTTTCGTTTTAACTTTTGACGTTGTTTTGGTTGAATTCCGGAATTCAAGGGATTCAAAAGAAAATCTTGGGAATTTATAAGATCTGATTCTTCGAGATTTAAGGAAATTAGGATCTCTTTAATTAAATGCGATGATCTGCCTTGATTACTCTGTCTGATATTCCCATTATAAATTAAACTTTTTCCGTTCCATTATTTTCACCATTCCTATACTTTCTTTCTTAGCTCATACATCCAAAAGATTGTGAAAATTCTTAATCCATTTCTGATCCTTGTCCTCATCCTTACTATTGCAACAATCATTCTCTTTTTCCAACTTCCACCAGAGGAATCTGCTTTCTTCCACTTCGCCCTTGGGGTTATAATGTTTTTAATTCTCCCGTGTCTTTATGTTGCGATAAACATTGATATACACGGTTTGTAATTTATGTGTTGTTATCGGGCTTTATGTTCTCCCTTATATTTCGAAGCCCTATGCTTTTGTTTTCTCTTCCCGACTTCAAGTCAAGCGAATAATAGGTTCAGAATTTGTAGATATAGAGTTTCAAATGATTATAATGTTCTAAGTAGGAAGTAATGTGATAGCACGATTTGATTTTCAAATTTATCAATATCACGGAAGATAGAACCATCAAGAATACATTTTCTTGATTTGTTCAGGAGTTAAGTAGAATGAAAGAGTTATGTAACATGGCACATGATGACGTTATGATCTGTGAATCATCACGTTCCATTAGAAACTCAGCATGACTTACTATAATATAATCACGTTGATCAAGTGTCATTATATTATACTAACTCATGCATCAGTTCCCAACATTACTTCAATAACATTCATATTTTAAGCTCGAAAGTTTACAGAATATAGAAACTAACAGTTTCTATATGATGTAACACTGATAGCACGAAGAGATTAATGATTTCAGATAAGAATAGTTATGAAAATATCTTCAGAAATGTAGAGGATATTTATAATGAAAGATACGATGATATCTTGGAATTTCTAATATCGAAGGATGGTGAAGAAAATTTGTCCGCAAGAGTTTGGAGTCAGAAGCAAGGTATTCGCTAAAGATTTCATCAGAAACAGAATCATCAGGATTCTTAATGTACAAGTTTAGCCCTTGTGATTTGTTCAGAGACTCCTTCGTAGTTTGCTCAATCAGTTTTTCAGTTCCAACTTTTCTGAGCTTTTCCAACATACTATTCTGTATCATCAAACTTCTGACGATTAAGGTTGTTTACGGTTACCCACAGTTTCTGCTACTTCATTCAGCTTTTTCAAAGTTCAATGTATTGATTCGTAGGCTGGGTGCTTTTCAAAATTTCAGAATTGAAGGTCGTAATTCTAGGAGATAATTGTTATATGTATACATATAACTATTGATGTAGAAATACTACGAGATTCGAAATACTGATTGCTGATTCTTGGTAATTGGTATGGCAATTATTGTTACAGGGTATAGATGAATACACGATAGAGTTTCAATGAATATAATGATTTTTCGAAAAATCTAAATTCATTGAAGTTGCTGGTAAGTTTACTGCTAATGTGGTGGAATATAAACGGTTCCCCGGTAATGTTGACGACAGGCAAACTTATATATCGAGGATATAATAAGGCTAATTCGAATGAAAGTCGAAGTTGATTTGCTGAAGCTGTGACAAAATTGGCTAATTTGAAAAGAAATTGAAAAGTTATTTTCGGTAATAACTACGTCAAAGGAGCTAGCACAGATACGTTTTAAACGCTTACACATGTTTCGAGTGTTTTTAGGTGCATAACTATATGCATCAATCTTTTCTTCCGTAGATGAAGTGTGGTTGGTTCATCCTCTCGATTGAGGTGTTTTTAAGAATCATGAAAGGTTTGAACCCAGATTGGAATCGTCAAGATACAAATGAGGTTTAAGATGAAATCAAGTGGAAACTTGAAGAATTGTTTAGTTTCATATGTTATAATCAATATTTTAATTTATTTTAATTGTCCAATCTTGGTAGTCCACAGCTTGCAGTCCACAGTCACTAACTCAATAATTCATATATAGTTTATAATATTCGAATTAATTAATACGTATCGTGACCCGTGTACATGTCTCAGACTCGATTACAACTCAAAGTATATATATTAGTATAGAATCAACCTCAACCCTGTATAGAGAACTCGATCATTACTTCATATAGAGTGTCTATAGTTATTCCAAATAATATATATATATATATATATATATATATATATATATATATATATATATATATATATGCGTCGATATGATATGTCAAAATCTTGTATACATGTCCCGATATTTAAAGTGCGTAAAATAAATACAGAATTTAAATGACGATAAATAAAATGCGTAAAGTAAATAACTGAAATTAAATGACGATAAATAAAATTGCGATAATTAAATTGCGATAAATAAACTGCGATAAATAAAAATGTAATCAGTTAGCTAGGAACAGTTAGCTAGGAATAGTTAGCGTGGATTCTTAACAAAATTTCTCATAGTTAATTTGTTTGTTTCTAACAAATTTTATTTTGTCCAATGTTTTCTTCGTTATGCCACTTGTTGAATTCTGATAAATCAAAATCCAAATATGAATTTGAATGAAAATGATTATTCTGTGGTGAACGGTTACGTATATCTGTGGATGTAAGTAGGATAGTAAATGACTGTTGAATCAGATTTGAAGAATGTACAGTGTAACTTATTAATGCGAAATCTAAATATTCCTCGGGTATCACCATTAACAGTTTGTACAAAAGAATTTTAATTATAATCTTTATGAAAACATATATACATATATATTTTCTTCAGATGTAATCATGGATTTAATGAGTTAATATGATATTAAACTCGTTTGATTTACCGTTAGAATAAGAATATATAATCTCTAAAATATTAGAGATTACATAATCGCCATGTCGAATGAAGATAAATGATGTAGAAAGTCATGTAGAACGAAGATAATCGAGGCAGGACATCATGTAGTATGATGATTATGCTGGAGGTACAGACTGTGAATTTGAGGCGTGTAGTGTTGAGGCTTGTGCTGCGGATGCCGTTGTTGGTGGTACTGGTGTTGCCGGTGCTACTGTTGAAGCTGGTAAGTTTTGCACCATGTTTTTTTTTCTAAATTGATTACTCGAGCGCGAAACTCGTTGACTTCTTCCATTATTCCGGGATGATTGTCGGTTCGGACGAGCAGATGAATAAGATCTAGAATTTTAGATAGAATATAATCGTGGCAAGATACTCTGGAAATGAGTGTGAAAATGGTGTTTCGGATAGGTTCGCCGGTAAGTGCATCAGGTTCTTCACTAAGAGGTGATTTCGGTTGATGGAAAGGATCACCTTCTTCTTGTCTCCATTGATTAAGTCGAACGAACCCATCAGATGAATTGGGAATGGGGGATTGATTGATTCGTTCTGGTGACACTGCTTTCAGAGCTTAGGTGAATATCCATGTCGGAATAGTTATCAAAATCTGAGGGACTTGAACTGGTTAAGGGATTCATCTCGTACGATCAGATGAAGAATTTTCGATAAGAAATAGATTATAGGATGTAGATTAGTACCCTGCAATACATAATTTACATATGCATATATAATACTAAAAATGATAAGCAAAACTTTTGATATGCAGACACGGTCGAAGTCCAGACTCACTAATGCATCTAAATAACTATCAGTTAAACACACTAATGCAAGACCTGGTTCGCTAAGACCACTGCTCTAATACCAATTGAAGCGACCCATCCTAATCCATCCGAACGAAGTCCATATCGATTATAAACGATTCATAATAGTTGATAACATCGCGAGGTATTTGACCTCTATATGATACATTTTACAAACATTGCATTCATTTTTAAAAGACAAACTTTCTTTTCATCGAAAGTTAACATTATGCATACCATTTCATAATACATCCAACTATATTTGACTTAATAATAATCTTGATGAACTCAATGACTCGAATGCTTAAATGTCCCGTTCTTATTGATTAAAAACGTTCCATATTAATTGATTTCGTTGCGAGGTTTTGACCTCTATATGAGACGTTTTTCAAAGACTGCATTCATTTTTAAAACAAACCATAACCTTTATTTCATAAATAAAGGTTTAAAAAGCTTTACGTAGATTATCAAATAATGATAATCTAAAATATCCTGTTTACACATGACCATTACATAATGGTTTACATTACAAATATGTTACATCGAAATCAGTTTCTTGAATGCAGTTTTTACACAATATCATACAAACATGGACTCCAAATCTTGTCCTTATTTTAGTATGCAACAGCGGAAGCTCTTAGTATTCACCTGAGAATAAACATGCTTTAAACGTCAACAAAAATGTTGGTGAGTTATAGGTTTAACCTATATATATCAAATCGTAACAATAGACCACAAGATTTCATATTTCAATACACATCCCATACATAGAGATAAAAATCATTCATATGGTGAACACCTGGTAACCGACATTAACAAGATGCATATATAAGAATATCCCCATCATTCCGGGACACCCCTTCGGATATGATATAAATTTCGAAGTACTAAAGCATCCGGTACTTTGGATGGGGCTTGTTGGGCCCAATAGATCTATCTTTAGGATTCGCGTTAATTAGGGTGTCTGTTCCCTAATTCTTAGATTACCAGACTTAATAAAAAGGGGCATATTCGATTTCGATAATTCAACCATAGAATGTAGTTTCACGTACTTGTGTCTATTTTGTAAATCATTTATAAAACATGCATGTATTCTCATCCTAAAAATATTAGATTTTAAAAGTGGGACTATAACTCACTTTCACAGATTTTTGCTTCGTCGGGAAGTAAGACTCGGCCACTGGTTGATTCACGAACCTATAACAATATATACATATATATCAAAGTATGTTCAAAATATATTTACAACACTTTTAATATATTTTGATGTTTTAAGTTTATTAAGTCAGATGTCCTCGTTAGTAACCTACAACTAGTTGTCCACAGTTAGATATACAGAAATAAATTGATAAATATTATCTTGAATTAATCCACGACCCAGTGTATACGTATCTCAGTATTGATCACAACTCAAACTATACATATTTTGGAATCAACCTCAACCCTGTATAGCTAACTCCAACATTCACATATAGAGTGTCTATGGTTGTTCCGAAATATATATAGATGTGTCGACATGATAGGTCGAAACATTGTATACGTGTCTATGGTATCTCAAGATTACATAATATACAATACAAGTTGATTAAGTTATGGTTGGAATAGATTTGTTAACAATTTTCACGTAGCTAAAATGAGAAAAATTATCCAATCTTGTTTTACCCATAACTTATTCATTTTAAATCCATTTTGAGTGAATCAAATTGCTATGGTTTCATATTGAACTCTATTTTATGAATCTAATCAGAAAAATTATAGGTTTATAGTCAGAAAAATAAGTTACAAGTCATTTTTGTAAAGGTAGTCATTTCAGTCGAAAGAACGACGTCTAGATGACCATTTTAGAAAACATACTTCCACTTTGATTTTAACCATAATTTTTGGATATAGTTTCATGTTCATAATAAAAATCATTTTCTCAGAATAACAACTTTTAAATCAAAGTTTATCATAGTTTTTAATTAACTAACCCAAAACAGCCCGCGGTGTTACTACGACGGCGTAAATCCGGTTTTACGGTGTTTTTCGTGTTTCCAGGTTTTAAATCATTAAGTTAGCATATCATATAGATATAGAACATGTGTTTAGTTGATTTTAAAAGTCAAGTTAGAAGGATTAACTTTTGTTTGCGAACAAGTTTAGAATTAACTAAACTATGTTCTAGTGATTACAAGTTTAAACCTTCGAATAAGATAGCTTTATATGTATGAATCGAATGATGTTTTGAACATAATTACTACCTTAAGTTTCTTGGATAAACCTACTGGAAAAGAGAAAAATGGATCTAGCTTCAACGGATCCTTGGATGGCTCGAAGTTCTTGAAGCAGAATCATGACACGAAAACAAGTTCAAGTAAGATCATCACTTGAAATAAGATTGTTATATTTATAGAAATGGAACCAAAGTTTGAATATGATTATTACCTTGTATTAGAATGATAACATACTGTAAGAAACAAATATTTCTTAAGGTTGGATGATCACCTTACAAGATTGGAAGTGAGCTAGCAAACTTGAAAGTATTCTTGATTTTATGTAACTAGAACTTGTAGAATTTATGAAGAACACTTAGAACTTGAAGATAGAACTTGAGAGAGATCAATTAGATGAAGAAAATTGAAGAATGAAAGTGTTTGTAGGTGTTTTTGGTCGTTGGTGTATGGATTAGATATAAAGGATATGTAATTTTGTTTTCATGTAAATAAGTCATGAATGATTACTCATATTTTTGTAATTTTATGAGATATTTCATGCTAGTTGCCAAATGATGGTTCCCACATGTGTTAGGTGACTTACATGGGCTGCTAAGAGCTGATCATTGGAGTGTATATACCAATAGTACATACATCTAAAAGCTGTGTATTGTACGAGTACGAATACGGGTGCATACGAGTAGAATTGTTGATGAAACTGAAAGAGGATGTAATTGTAAGCATTTTTGTTAAGTAGAAGTATTTTGATAAGTGTATTGAAGTCTTTCAAAAGTGTATAAATACATATTAAAACACTACATGTATATACATTTTAACTGAGTCGTTAAGTCATCGTTAGTCGTTACATGTAAGTGTTGTTTTGAAACCTTTAGGTTAACGATCTTGTTAAATGTTGTTAACCCAATTTTTATAATATCAAATGAGATTTTAAATTATTATATTATCATGATATTATCATGTATGAATATCTCTTAATATGATATATATACATTAAATGTCTTTACAACGATAATCGTTACATATATGTCTCGTTTAAAAATCATTAAGTTAGTAGTCTTGTTTTTACATATGTAGTTCATTGTTAATATACTTTATAATATGTTTACTTATCATAGTATCATGTTAACTATATATATATCCATATATATGTTATCATATATTTTTTTACAAGTTTTAACGTTCGTGAATCACCGGTCAACTTGGGTGGTCAATTGTCTATATGAAACATATTTCAATTAATCAAGTCTTAATAAGTTTGATTGCTTAACATGTTGTAAAAATTTAATCATGTAAATATCAATCTCAATTAATATATATAAACATGGAAAAGTTTGGGTCACTACAGTACCTACCCGTTAAATAAATTTTGTCCCGAAGTTTTAAGCTGTTGAAGGTGTTGACGAATCTTCTGGAAATAAATGCGGGTATTTCTTCTTCGTTTGATCTTCACGCTCCCAGGTGAACTCGGGTCCTCTACGAGCATTCCATCGAACCTTAACAATTGGTATCTTGTTTTGCTTAAGTCTTTTAACCTCACGATCCATTATTTCGACGGGTTCTTCGATGAATTGTAGTTTTTCATTGATTTGGATTTCATTTAACGGAATAGTGAGATCTTCTTTAGCAAAACATTTCTTCAAATTCGAGACGTGGAAAGTGTTATGTACAGCCGCGAGTTGTTGAGGTAACTCAATTCTGTAAGCTACTGGTCCGACACGATCAATAATCTTGAATAGTCCAATATACCTTGGATTTAATTTCCCTCGTTTACCAAATCGAACAACGCCTTTCCAAGGTGCAACTTTAAGCATGACCATCTCTCCAATTTCAAATTCTATATCTTTTCTTTTAATGTCAGCGTAGCTCTTTTGTCGACTTTGGGCGGTTTTCAACCGTTGTTGAATTTGGATGATCTTCTCGGTAGTTTCTTGTATAATCTCCGGACCCGTAATCTGTCTATCCCCCAATTCACTCCAACAAATCGGAGACCTGCACTTTCTACCATAAAGTGCTTCAAACGGCGCCATCTCAATGCTTGAATGATAGCTGTTGTTGTAGGAAAATTCTGCTAATCTTAGATGTCGATCCCAACTATTTCCGAAATCAATAACACATGCTCGTAGCATGTCTTCAAGCGTTTGTATCGTCCTTTCGCTCTGCCCATCAGTTTATGGATGATAGGCAGTACTCATGTCTAGACGAGTTCCTAATGCTTGCTGTAATGTCTGCCAGAATCTTGAAATAAATCTGCCATCCCTATCAGAGATAATAGAGATTGGTATTCCATGTCTGGAGACGACTTCCTTCAAATACAGTCGTGCTAACTTCTCCATCTTGTCATCTTCTCTTATTGGCAGGAAGTGTGCTGATTTGGTGAGACGATCAACTATTACCCAAATAGTATCAAAACCACTTGCAGTCCTTGGCAATTTAGTGATGAAATCCATGGTAATGTTTTCCCATTTCCATTCCAGGATTTCGGGTTGTTGAAGTAGACCTGATGGTTTCTGATGCTCAGCTTTGACCTTAGAACACGTCAAACATTCTCCTACGTATTTAGCAACATCGGCTTTCATACCCGGCCACCAAAAATGTTTCTTGAGATCCTTGTACATCTTCCCCGTTCCAGGATGTATTGAGTATCTGGTTTTATGAGCTTCTCTAAGTACCATTTCTCTCATATCTCCAAATTTTGGTACCCAAATCCTTTCAGCCCTATACCAGTTATGTCTTCCCGAATATTAAGATGCTTCTCCGATCCTTTGGGTATTTCATCCTTTAAATTTCCCTCTTTTAAAACTCCTTGTTGCGCCTCCTTTATTTGAGTAGTAAGGTTATTATGAATCATTATATTCATAGATTTTACTCGAATGGGTTCTCTATCCTTCCTGCTCAAGGCATCGGCTACCACATTTGCCTTCCCCGGGTGGTAACGAATCTCAAAGTCGTAATCATTCAACAATTCAATCCACCTACGCTGCCTCATATTCAGTTGTTTCTGATTAAATATGTGTTGAAGACTTTTGTGGTCGGTATATATAATACTTTTGACCCCATATAAGTAGTGCCTCCAAGTCTTTAATGCAAAAACAACCGCGCATAATTCCAAATCATGCGTCGTATAATTTTGTTCGTGAATCTTCAATTGTCTAGACGCATAAGCAATCACCTTCGTTTGTTGCATTAATACACAACCGAGACCTTGCTTTGATGCGTCACAATAAATCACAAAATCATCATTCCCTTCAGGCAATGACAATATAGGTGCCGTAGTTAGCTTTTTCTTCAATAACTGAAACGCTTTCTCTTGTTCATCATTCCATTCAAATTTCTTCCCTTTATGCGTTAATGCAGTCAAGGGTTTTGCTATTCTGGAAAAGTCTTGGATGAACCTTCTGTAGTAACCAGCTAGTCCTAAAAACTGGCGTATATGTTTCGGAGTTTTCGGGGTTTCCCACTTTTCAATAGTTTCTATCTTTGCCGGATCCACCTTAATACCTTCTTTGTTCACTATGTGACCGAGGAATTGAACTTCTTCCAACCAAAATGCACACTTTGAAAACTTAGCGTACAATTCTTCCTTCCTCAATACTTCTAACACCTTTCTCAAATGTTCACCGTGTTCTTGGTCATTCTTTAAGTAAATAAGTATGTCATCAATGAATACAATGACAAACTTGTCAAGGTATGGTCCACACACTCGGTTCATAAGGTCCATGAACACAGCTGTTGCATTAGTTAAACCAAACGGCATGACCATAAACTCGTAATGACCGTAACGTGTTCTGAAAGCAGTCTTTGGAATATCATCTTCTTTCACCCGCATTTGATGATACCCGGAACGTAAGTCAATCTTTGAATAAACAGACGAGCCTTGTAGTTGATCAAATAAGTCGTCAATTCTCGGTAGTGGGTAGCGGTTCTTGATGGTAAGTTTGTTCAACTCTCGATAGTCGATACACAACCTGAATGTACCATATTTCTTCTTGACAAACAAAACAGAAGCTCCCCACGGTGATGTGCTTGGTCGAATGAAACCACGCTCTAAAAGTTCTTGTAATTGGCTTTGCAGTTCTTTCATCTCGCTGGGTGCGAGTCTGTAAGGAGCACGAGATATTGGTGCAGCTCCTGGTACAAGATCTATTTGAAATTCAACGGATCGATGTGGGGGTAATCCCGGTAATTCTTTCGGAAATACATCGAGAAATTCTTTTGCAATGGGAACATCATTGATGCTCTTTTCTTCAGTTTGTACTTTTTCGACGTGTGCTAGTACAGCATATCAACCTTTTCTTATTAGTTTTTGTGCCTTCAAATTACTAATAAGATGTAGCTTCATGTTGCCCTTTTCTCCATACACCATTAAGGGTTCACCTTCTTCTCGTACAATGCGAATTGCATTTTTATAACATACGATCTCTGCTTTCACCTTCTTCAGCCAGTCCATGCCAACTATTACATCAAAACTCCCTAACTCTACTGGTATCAAATCAATCTTAAATATTTCGCTACCCAGTTTAATTTCTCGATTCCGGCATATATTATCTGCTGAAATTAATTTACCGTTTGCTAATTCGAGTAAAAATTTACTATCCAACGGCGTCAATGGACAACTTAAATTAACATAAAAATCTCTACTCATATAGCTTCTATCCACACCCGAATCAAATAAAACGTAAGCAGATTTATTGTCAAAAAGAAACGTACCCGTAACAAGCTCCGGGTCTTCCTGTACCTCTGTCGCATTAATATTGAAAACTCTTCCGCGGCCTTGTCCATTCGTGTTCTCCTGGTTCGGGCAATTTCTAATAATGTGGCCCGGTTTTCCACATTTATAACAAACTACATTGGCATAACTTGCTCCGACACTACTTGCTCCGCCATTACTCGTTCCGACACCATTTGTTCCTTTCGTTCTGTTAACCCCTGATCCGTAGACCTCACACTTCGATGCGCTATGACCATTTCTTTTACACTTGTTGCAAAATTTGGTGCAGAACCCCGAGTGATACTTTTCACACCTTTGGCATAGCTGCTTCTGATTGTTGTTGTTGTTGCGGTTGTTATTGTTGTTGGGATGATTGTTGTAGTTGCTGTTGTTGTTGTTGTTGTTGTTGTTGTTGTTGGGCCGTTTGTTGTAGTTCCGATTGATGTTGCGATTGTTGGGATAATTGTTGCGATTATTATTGTAATTGCTTTTATTGTTGTATTGGTGATTCTTATCACCGTTTTCCTCCCTCTTTCTTTTGACTTGCTTCACATTGGCCTCTTCAGCCGTCTGTTCTTTAATTCTTTCCTCAATCTGGTTCACTAGTTTGTGAGCCATTCTACATGCCTGTTGTATGGAGGCGGGCTCGTGTGAACTTATATCTTCTTGGATTCTTTCCGGTAATCCTTTCACAAACGCGTCG
Organism: Rutidosis leptorrhynchoides; assembly: GCF_046630445.1. Classification (NCBI taxonomy): domain Eukaryota; kingdom Viridiplantae; phylum Streptophyta; class Magnoliopsida; order Asterales; family Asteraceae; genus Rutidosis; species Rutidosis leptorrhynchoides. The sequence continues at coordinate 367,936,853 of NC_092333.1, read as the reverse complement.
ATCTTCTCTTCCTCATCTTCGAACGCTCCCGGACACAATAGGCACAATTCTGTGAATCGTCTTTCATACGTGGTAACATCAAATCCTTGGGTTCGTAACCCTCTAAGTTCTTTCTTGAGCTTATTGACCTCGGTTGTGGGACGGTACTTCTCGTTCATCAAGTGCTTGAATTCTGACCACGGTAGTGCGTACGCATCATCTTGTCCCACTTGCTCTAGATAGGTATTCCACCATGTTAACGCATAACCTGTGAAGGTATGCGTTGCATACTTCACTTTGTCCTCTTCAGTACACTTACTTATGGCAAACACCGATTTGACCTTCTCGGTCCACCGTTTCAATCCGATCGGTCCTTCGGTTCCATCAAATTCCAAAGGTTTGCAGGCAGTGAATTCTTTGTAGGTGCATCCTACACGATTTCCTGTACTGCTAGATCCAAGGTTATTGTTGGTATGTAGCGCAGCCTGTAATGCGGCTATGTTTGAAGCTAGAAAAGTACAGAATTCCTCTTCATTCATATTCACGGTGTGTCGATTAGTCGGTGCCATTTCCTTCAAAATAGTCAAATGGAACAAGTTAATCATACAGAATATTAAGAGTAGTTAATAGTATTTCGTAGCATAATATAAACTCATTTATAAAAGCTTTTTCTTCATATTAGCGTTTTATAAGTTTAAATTCGGGTAGTACCTACCCGTTAAGTTCATACTTAGTAGCTAATATACAATTCAACTACTACAATTCTATATGAAAAACTGATTATAATAATATTTCGCGTTTAAACTTTTACACAATATTTTACAAACTTACAATACCGCTTATTTTACATATAGCATGAAATATAGCACACAATAAATTTGATACAAGATGGTTCTGAAGATAATTGTAGCTAGTAGACAAGTCGTTCAGCAAAGGCAATAAAGACACGTAATTCATACGTCCAGAAACAAGTCATGCATTCTGGTTTTACTAGGATTACTTCCCATCCTTGGTCTTGTGGAACATAACCGTTATGGCCGTTGATAAGACAGCGTGTTGTAACGTTGTCAAAGGGACGAGGGTTACGTAATGTCCAACAGTCCCGTAACAATCTAAAAACCTCATTTCTTACCCCAATTACCGACTCCGTCACTTGTGGGAACGTTTTGTTTAATAGTTGTAGCCCGATGTTCTTGTTCTCACTTTGGTGAGAAGCGAACATTACTAATCCGTAAGCATAACATGCTTCTTTATGTTGCATGTTAGCCGCTTTTTCTAAATCACGAAGTCCAATATTCGGATATATTGAGTCAAAATAATTTCTTAACCCATTGCGTAAAATAGCATTTGGGTTCCCCTCAATATATGCGTCAAAGTAAACACATCGTAACTTATGGATTTCCCAATGTGATATCCCCCATCTTTCGAACAAAAGCCTTTTATAAACCAAGGCATTCTTGGAACGTTCTTCGAATGTCTTACAAACTGATCTCGCCTTAAATAGTTGTGCCGGAGAATTCTGACCGACTCTAGACAAGATTTCATCAATCATGTCTCCGGGTAGGTCTCTTAAAATATTGGGTTGTCTATCTATTTTGTGTTTTTATACTGTAAAATAGACAAGAGTTAGATTCATAAAAAAAATACTTATTAATACAAGCAATTTTTACATGTATCATAAAGCATAAGCACACTATATTACTTATATTACACCACACGAATACAACTATCTTATTCCGACTCGCTTGTTTCTTCTTCTTTGGTTTTGGTTCGTTTTGCCAAGTTTCTAGGGATATATGATGTTCCCCTAATACGAGCCGTCGTTATCCACATTGGTTTAGAAAAACCTGGTGGTTTAGAGGTTCCAGGGTCATTGTTACAACTTAAGGACTTCGGGGTTTGACGATACATATAAAGTTCATCGGGGTTGGAATTAGATTTCTCTATTTTTATGCCCTTTCCCTTATTATTTTATTTTGCCTTTTTAAATTCAGTTGGGGTAATTTCTATAACATCATCGGAATTCTCGTCGGAATCCGATTCATCGGAGAATTGGTAATCCTCCCAATATTTTGCTTCCTTGGCGAAAACACCATTGACCATAATTAACCTTGGTCGGTTGGTTGAGGATTTTCTTTTACTTAACCGTTTTATTATTTCCCCCACCAGTTCTATTTCTTCATCCGGTTCCGATTCTTCTTCCGGTTCCGATTCTTCTTCCGGTTCCGACTCTTCTTCCGGTTCCTCTTCGGGAACTTGTGAATCAGTCCACGAATCATTTCAATTTACATTTGACTCTTCATTATTATTAGGTGAGTCAATGGGACTTGTTCTAGAGGTAGACATCTATCACATAATATCAAACGCGTTAAGAGATTAATATATCACATAATATTCACATGTTAAAAATATATAGTTTCCAACAAAATTTGTTAAGCAATCATTTTTCAAGTAAACACGGTCGAAGTCCAGACTCACTAATGCATCCTAACAAACTAGATAAGACACACTAATGCAAAATTCTGGTTCTCTAAGACCAACGCTCGGATACCAACTGAAATGTCCCGTTCTTATTGATTAAAAACGTTCCATATTAATTGATTTCGTTGCGAGATTTTGATCTCTATATGAGACGTTTTTCAAAGACTGCATTCATTTTTAAAACAAACCATAACCTTTATTTCATAGATAAAGGTTTTAAAAAGCTTTACGTAGATTATCAAATAATGATAATCTAAAATATACTGTTTACACACGACCATTACATAATGGTTTACAATACAAATATGTTACAACAAAATAAGTTTCTTGAATGCAGTTTTTACACTATATCATACAAGCATGGACTCCAAATCTCGTCCTTATTTAAGTATGCGACAGCGGAAGCTCTTAATAATCACCTGAGAATAAACATGCTTAAAACGTCAACAAAAATGTTGGTGAGTTATAGGTTTAACCTATATATATCAAATCATAATAATAGACCACAAGATTTCATATTTCAATACACATCCCATACATAGAGATAAAAATCATTCATATGGTGAACACCTGGTAACCGACATTAACAAGATGCATATATAAGAATATCCCCATCATTCCGGGACACCCTTCGGATATGATATAAATTTCGAAGTACTAAAGCATCCGGTACTTTGGATGGGGTTTGTTAGGCCCAATATATCTATCTTTAGGATTCGCGTCAATTAGGGTGTCTGTTCCCTAATTCTTAGATTACCAGACTTAATAAAAAGGGGCATATTCGATTTCGATAATTCAACCATAGAATGTAGTTTCACGTACTTGTGTCTATTTTGTAAATCATTTATAAAACCTGCATGTATTCTCATCCCAAAAATATTAGATTTTAAAAGTGGGACTATAACTCACTTTCACAGATTTTTACTTCGTCGGGAAGTAAGACTCGGCCACTGGTTGATTCACGAACCTATAACAATATATACATATATATCAAAGTATGTTCAAAATATATTTACAACACTTTTAATATATTTTGATGTTTTAAGTTTATTAAGTCAGCTGTCCTCGTTAGTAACCTACAACTAGTTGTCCACTGTTAGATATACAGAAATAAATCGATAAATATTATCTTGAATCAATCCACGACCCAGTGTATACGTATCTCAGTATTGATCACAACTCAAACTATACATATTTTGGAATCAACCTCAACCCTGTATAGCTAACTCCAACATTCACATATAGAGTGTCTATGGTTGTTCCGAAATATATATAGATGTGTCGACATGATAGGTCGAAACATTGTATACGTGTCTATGGTATCTCAAGATTACATAATATACAATACAAGTTGATTAAGTTATGGTTGGAATAGATTTGTTACCAATTTTCACGTAGCTAAAATGAGAAAAATTATCCAATCTTGTTTTACCCATAACTTCTTCATTTTAAATCCGTTTTGAGTGAATCAAATTGCTATGGTTTCATATTGAACTCTATTTTATGAATCTAATCAGAAAAAGTATAGGTTTATAGTCGGAAAAATAAGTTACAAGTCGTTTTTGTAAAGGTAGTCATTTCAGTCGAAAGAACGACGTCTAGATGACCATTTTAGAAAACATACTTCCACTTTGAGTTTAACCATAATTTTTGGATATATTTTCATGTTCATAATAAAAACCATTTTCTCAGAATAACAACTTTTAAATCAAAGTTTATCATAGTTTTTAATTAACTAACCCAAAACAGCCAGCGGTGTTACTACGACGGCGTAAATCCGGTTTTACGGTGTTTTTCGTGTTTCCAGGTTTTAAATCATTAAGTTAGCATATCATATAGATATAGAACATGTGTTTAGTTGATTTTAAAAGTCAAGTTAGAAGGATTAACTTTTGTTTGCGAACAAGTTTAGAATTAACTAAACTATGTTCTAGTGATTACAAGTTTAAACCTTCGAATAAGATAGCTTTATATGTATGAATCGAATGATGTTATGAACATCATTACTACCTTAATTTCCTTGGATAAACCTACTGGAAAAGAGAAAAATGGATCTAGCTTCAACGGATCCTTGGATGGCTCGAAGTTCTTGAAGCAGAATCATGACACGAAAACAAGTTCAAGTAAGATCATCACTTGAAATAAGATTGTTATAGTTATAGAAATTGAACCAAAGTTTGAATATGATTATTACCTTGTATTAGAATGATAACCTACTGTAAGAAACAAAGATTTCTTGAGGTTGGATGTGTAGTGACCCGAACTTTTCCATGTTTATATATATTAATTGAGATTGATATTTACATGATTAAATGTTTCCAACATGTTAAGCAATCAAACTTGTTAAGACTTGATTAATTGAAATATGTTTCATATAGACAATTGACCACCCAAGTTGACCGGCGATTCACGAACGTTAAAACTTGTAAAAACGACATGACGATATATATATGGATATACATATGGTTAACATGAGATTATGATAAGTAAGTATCTCCATAAGTATATTAACAATGAGTTATATACATATAAACAAGACTACTAACTTAAGGATTTCGAAACGAGACATATATGTAACGATTATCGTTGTAACGACATTTAAATGTATATATATCATATTAAGATATATTAATATATCATAATATCATGATAATATAATAATTTAACATCTCATTAGATATAATAAACAATGGGTTAACAACATTAATTGAGATCGTTAACTTAAAGGTTTCAAAACAACACTTACATGCAACGACTAACGATGACTTAACGACTCAGTTAAAATGTATATACATGTAGTGTATTTAGATGTATTAAAATACTTTTGGAAGACTTCAAGACATATATCAAAACATTCATACTTAACGAAAATGGTTACAGTTACTTTTCCATTCTTTTCTTTCATCAAGAATTCTAGTCGTATTCTTACCCGTATTATACACAGCTTCAAAACGTACTTACTATGAGTATATACCAATAGGAACTAGCATGGGATTCCACTCTTGATTATGTCATGTATGACTAATCAATTTTAACTTCTACCATGAGTTAGTCAACTAACTAGAACTCCTTTTAACCCCACTCACCACTCACCAATTACCACTCATCATTCACTCCATTTCACTTCCAATTCTCTTTCTAATTCTCTCTCAACACACACACACTATTATGAACGTATTTTTCCAGTAGTTAATCATCATCTTCATTAAAAATCACTTCAAGAATCAAGCTATAATCATCATAGGAAGAACACTTCAAGAACACTTCAAAAATCCCTTCAAGTTTACTAATTTACTTCCAAGCTTTCTAATCCATTCCAAATAATCATCTAAGATCAAGAAACCTTTGTTATATACAGTAGGTTATCTTTCTTATTCAAGGTAATATTCATATTCAAACTTTGATTCAATTTCTATAACTATAAACTATCTTAATTCGAGTAAAAATCTTACTTGAACTTGTTTTTGTGTCATGATCCTACTTCAAGAACTTTCAAACCATCCAAGATCCTTTGATGCTAGATCATTTCTTGTCACTTCCAGTAGGTTTTCCTACTAAACTTGAGGTAGTAATGATGTTCATAACATCATTCGATTCATATATATAAAACTATCTTATTCGAAGGTTTAAACTCGTAATCACTAGAACATAGTTTAGTTAAATCTAAACTTGTTCGCAAACAAATGTTAATCCTTCTAACTTGACTTTTAAAATTAACTACACACATGTTCTATATCTATATGATATGCTAACTTAATGATTTAAAACCTGGAAACACGAAAAACACCGTAAAACCGGATTTACGCCGTCGTAGTAACACCGCGGGCTGTTTTGGGTTAGTTAATTAAAAACTATGATAAAATTTGATTTAAAAGTTTTTATTCTGAGAAAATGATTTTTATTATGAACATGAAACTATATCCAAAAATTATGGTTAAACTCAAAGTGGAAGTATGTTTTCTAAAATGGTCATCTAGACGTCGTTCTTCCGACTGAAATGACTACCTTTACAAAAACAACTTGTAACTTATTTTTCCGACTATAAACCTATACTTTTTCTGTTTAGATTCATAAAATAGAGTTCAATATGAAACCATATCAATTTGATTCACTCAAAACGGATTTAAAATGAAGAAGTTATGGGTAAAACAAGATTGGATAATTTTTCTCATTTTAGCTACGTGAAAATTGGTAACAAATCTATTCCAACCATAACTTAATCAACTTGTATTGTATATTATGTAATCTTGAGATACCATAGACACGTATACAATGTTTCAACCTATCATGTCGACACATCTATATATATTTCGGAACAACCATAGACACTCTATATGTGAATGTTGGAGTTAGCTATACAGGGTTGAGGTTGATTCCAAAATATATATAGTTTGAGTTGTGATCAATACTGAGATACGTATACACTGAGTCGTGGATTGATTCAAGATAATATTTATCGATTTATTTCTGTACATCTAACTGTGAACAACTAGTTGTAGGTTACTAACGAGGACAGCTGACTTAATAAACTTAAAACATCAAAATATATTAAAAGTGTTGTAAATATATTTTAAACATACTTTGATATATATGTATATATTGTTATAGGTTCGTGAATCAACCAGTGGCCAAGTCTTACTTCCCGACGAAGTAAAAATCTGTGAAAGTGAGTTATAGTCCCACTTTTAAAATCTAATATTTTTGGGATGAGAATACATGCAGGTTTTATAAATGATTTACAAAATGGACACAAGTACGTGAAACTACATTCTATGGTTGAATTATCGAAATCGAATATGCCCCTTTTTATTAAGTCTGGTAATCTAAGAATTAGAGAACAGACACCCTAATTGACGCGAATCCTAAAGATAGATCTATTGGGCCTAACAAACCCCATCCAAAGTACCGGATGCTTTAGTACTTCGAAATTTATATCATATCCGAAGGGTGTCCCGGAATGATGGGGATATTCTTATATATATGCATCTTGTTAATGTCGGTTACCAGGTGTTCACCATATGAATGATTTTTATCTCTATGTATGGGATGTGTATTGAAATATGAAATCTTGTGGTCTATTGTTACGATTTGATATATATAGATTAAACCTATAACTCACCAACATTTTTGTTGACGTTTAAAGCATGTTTATTCTCAGGTGAATACTAAGAGCTCCCGCTGTTGCATACTAAAATAAGGACAAGATTTGGAGTCCATGTTTGTATGATATTGTGTAAAAACTGCATTCAAGAAACTGATTTCGATGTAACATATTTGTATTGTAAACCATTATGTAATGGTCGTGTGTAAACAGGATATTTTAGATTATCATTATTTGATAATCTACGTAAAGCTTTTTAAACCTTTATTTATGAAATAAAGGTTATGGTTTGTTTTAAAAATGAATGCAGTCTTTGAAAAACGTCTCATATAGAGGTCAAAACCTCGCAACGAAATCAATTAATATGGAACGTTTTTAATCAATAAGAACGGGACATTTCAGTTGGTATCAGAGCGTTGGTCTTAGAGAACCAGAAAATTTGCATTAGTGTGTCTTATCGAGTTTGTTAGGATGCATTAGTGAGTCTGGACTTCGACCGTGTTTTCTTTAAAAATGATTGCTTAACATTTTTGTTGGAAACTATATATTTTTAACATATGAATATTATGTGATATATTAATCTCTTAACGTGTTTGATATTATGTGATAGATGTCTACCTCTAGAACAAGTCCGATTGACTCACCTAATAATAATGAAGAGTCAAATGTAAATTGGAATGATTCGTGGACTGATTCACAAGTTCCCGAAGAGGAACCGGAAGAAGAGTCGGAACCGGAAGAAGAATCGAAACCGGAAGAAGAAATAGAACCGGTGGGGGAAATAATAAAACGGTTAAGTAAAAGAGAATCCTCAACCAACCGACCAAGGTTAATTATGGTCAATGGTGTTTCCGCCAAGGAAGCAAAATATTGGGAGGATTACCAATTCTCCGATGAATCGGATTCCGACGAGAATTCCGATGATGTTATAGAAATTACCCCAACTGAATTTAAAAAGGCAAAAGAAAATAATAAGGGAAAGGGCATAAAAATAGAGAAATCTAATTCCAACCCCGATGAACTTTATATGTATCGTCAACCCCCGAAGTCCTTAAGTTGTAACAATGACCCGGGAACCTCTAAACCACCAGGTTTTTCTAAACCAATGTGGACAACGACGGCTCGTATTAGGGGAACATCATATATCCATAGAAACTTGGCAAAACGAACCAAAACCGAACAAGAAGAAACGAGCGAGTCGGAATAAGACAGTTATATTCGTGTGGTGTAATATATGTAATATAGTGTGCTTATGCTTTATGATATATGTAAAAATTGCTTGTATTAATAAGTATTTTTTTTATGAATCTAACTCTTGTCTATTTTACAGTATAAAAACACAAAATGGATAGACAACCCAATATTTTAAGAGACCTACCCGGAGACATGATTAATGAAATCTTGTCTAGAGTCGGTCAGAATTCCTCGGCACAACTATTTAAGGCGAGATCAGTTTGTAAGACATTCGAAGAACGTTCCAAGAATGCCTTCGTTTATAAAAGGCTTTCGTTTGAAAGATGGGGGATATCACATTGGGAAATCCATAAGTTACGATGTGTTTACTTTGACGCATATATTGCGGGGAACCCAAATGCTATTTTACGCAACGGGTTAAGAAATTATTTTGAGTCAGTATATCCGAATATAGGACTTCGTGATTTAGAAAAAGCGGCTACCATGCAACATAAAGAAGCATGTTATGCTTACGGGTTAGTAATGTTCGCTTCTCACCAAAGTGAGAACAAGAACATCGGGCTACAACTATTAAACAAAACGTTCCCACAAGTGACGGAGTAGGTAATTGGGGTAAGAAATGAGGTTTTTAGGTTATTACGGGACTGTTGGTCATTACGTAACCCTCGTCCCTTTGACGATGTTACAACACGCTGTCTTATCAACGGCCATAATGGTTATGTTCCACAAGACCAAGGATGGGAAGTAGTCCTAGTAAAACCAGAATGCATGACTTGTTTCTGGACGTATGAATTACGTGTCTTTATTGCCTTTGCTGAACGACTTGTGTACTAGCTAGAATTATCTTCACAACTATCTTGTATCAAAGTTATTGTGTGCTATATTTCATGCTTTATGTAAAATAAGCGCTATTATAAGTTTGTAAAATATTGTATAAAAGTTTGAACGCGAAATATTATTACAATCAGTTTTTCATATAGAATTGTAGTAGTTGAATTGTATATTAGCTACTAAGTATGAACTTAACGGGTAGGTACTACCCGAATTTAAACTTATAAAACGCTAATATGAAGAAAAAGCTTTTATAAATGAGTTCATATTATGCTACGAAATACTATTAACTACTCTTAATATTCTGTATGATTAACTTGTTCCATTTGACTATTTTGAAGGAAATGGCACCGACTACTCGACACACCGTGAATATGAATGAAGTGGAATTCTGTACTTTTCTAGCTTCAAACATAGCCGCAGTACAGGCTGCGCTACATACCAACAATAACCTTGGATCTGGCAGTACAGGAAATCGTGTAGGATGCACCTACAAAGAATTCACTACCTGCAAACCTTTGGAATTTGATGGAACCGAAGGACCGATAAGATTGAAACGGTGGACCGAGAAGGTCGAATCGGTGTTTGCCATAAGTAAGTGTACTAAAGAGGACAAAGTGAAGTACGCTACGCATACCTTCACAGGTTCTGTGTTAACATGGTGGAATACCTATCTAGAGCAAGTGGGACAAGATGATGCGTACGCACTACCGTGGTCAGCATTCAAGCACTTGATGAACGAGAAGTACCGTCCCAGAATCGAGGTCAATAAGCTCAAGACAGAACTTAGAGGGTTACGAACCCAAGGATTTGATATTACTACATACGAAAGACGATTCACAGAATTGTGCCTATTGTGTCCGGGAGCATTCGAAGATGAGGAAGAGAAGATCGACGCGTTTGTGAAAGGATTACCGGAAAGAATCCAAGAAGATATAAGTTCACACGAGCCCGCCTCCATACAACAGGCATGTAGAATGGCTCACAAACTAATGAACCAGATTGAAGAAAGAATTAAAGAACAGACTACTGAAGAGGCCAATGTGAAGCAAGTCAAAAGAAAGTGGGAGGAAAACGGTGATAAGAATCACCAATACAACAACAACAGCAATTACAACAATAATCGCAACAATTATCCCAACAATCGTAACATCAATCGCAACTACAACAAACAGCCCAACAACAACAACAACAACAACAACAACTACAACAATCATCCCAACAACAATAATAACCGCAACAACAACAACAACAACAACAATCAGAAGCAGCTATGCCAAAGGTGTGAAAAGTATCACTCGGGGTTCTGCACCAAATTTTGCAACAAGTGTAAAAGAAATGGTCATAGCGCGGTGAAGTGTGAGGTCTACGGACCAGGGGTTAATAGAACGAAAGGAACAAATGGTGTCAGAACGAGTAATGGCGGAGCAAGTAGTGTCGGAGCAAGTTATGCCAATGTAGTTTGTTATAAATGTGGAAAACCGGGCCACATTATTAGAAATTGCCCGAACCAGGAGAACACGAATGGACAAGGCCGCGGAAGAGTTTTCAATATTAATGCGGCAGAGGCACAGGAAGACCCGGAGTTTGTTACGGGTACGTTTCTTATTGACAATAAATCTGCTTACGTTTTATTTGATTCGGGTGCGGATAGAAGCTATATGAGTAGAGATTTTTGTGCTAAATTAAGTTGTCCATTGACGCCTTTGGATAGTAAATTTATACTCGAATTAGCAAATGGTAAATTAATTTCAGTAGATAATATATGTCGGAATCGAGAAATTAAACTGGTTAGCGAAACATTTAAGATTGATTTGATACCAGTAGAGTTAGGGAGTTTTGATGTGATAATCGGTATGGACTAGTTGAAAGAAGTGAAAGCAGAGATCGTTTGTTACAAAAATGCAATTCGCATTATACGAGAAAAAGGAAAACCCTTAATGGTGTACGGAGAAAAGGGAAACACGAAGCTACATATTATTAGTAATTTGAAGGCACAAAAACTAATAAGAAAAGGTTGCTATGCTGTTCTAGCACACGTTGAGAAAGTACAAACTGAAGAAAAGAGCATCAATGATGTTCCCATTGCAAAAGAATTTCCCGATGTATTTCCGAAAGAATTACCGGGATTACCCCCACAGTGATCCGTTGAATTTCAAATAGATCTTGTACCAGGAGCTGCACCAATAGCTCGTGCTCCTTACAGACTCGCACCCAGCGAGATGAAAGAACTGCAAAGCCAATTACAAGAACTTTTAGAGCGTGGTTTCATTCGACCAAGCACATCACCGTGGGGAGCTCCTGTTTTGTTTGTCAAGAAGAAAGATGGTACATTCAGGTTGTGTATCGACTACCGAGAGTTGAACAAACTTACCATCAAGAACCGCTACCCACTACCGAGAATCGATGACTTATTTAATCAATTACAAGGCTCGTCTGTTTATTCAAAGATTGACTTACGTTCCGGGTATCAACAAATGCGAGTGAAAGAAGATGATATTCCAAAGACTGCTTTCAGAACACGTTACGGTCATTACGAGTTTATGGTTATGCCGTTTGGTTTAACTAATGCACCAGCTGTGTTCATGGACCTTATGAACCGAGTGTGTGGACCATACCTTGACAAGTTTGTCATTGTTTTCATTGATGACATACTTATTTACTCAAAGAATGACCAAGAACACGGTGAACATTTGAGAAAGGTGTTAGAAGTATTAAGGAAGGAAGAATTGTACGCTAAGTTTTCAAAATGTGCATTTTGGTTGGAAGAAGTTCAATTCCTCGGTCACATAGTGAACAAAGAAGGTATTAAGGTGGATTCGGCAAAGATAGGAACTGTTGAAAAGTGGGAAACCCCGAAAACTCCAAAACACATACGCCAGTTTTTAGGACTAGCTGGTTACTACAGAAGGTTCATCCAAGACTTTTCCAGAATAGCAAAACCCTTGACTGCATTAACGCATAAATGGAAGAAATTTGAATGGAATGATGAACAAGAGAAAGCGTTTCAGTTATTGAAGAAGAAGCTAACTACGGCACCTATATTGTCATTGCCTGAAGGGAATGATGATTTTGTGATTTATTGTGACGCATCAAAGCAAGGTCTCGGTTGTGTATTAATGCAACGAACGAAAGTGATTGCTTATGCGTCTAGATAATTGAAGATTCACGAACAAAATTATACGACGCATGATTTGGAATTAGGCGCGGTTGTTTTTGCATTAAAGACTTGGAGGCACTACTTATATGGGGTCAAAAGTATTATATATACCGACCACAAAAGTCTTCAACACATATTTAATCAGAAACAACTGAATATGAGGCAGCGTAGGTGGATTGAATTATTGAATGATTACGACTTTGAGATTGGTTACCACCCGGGGAAGGCAAATGTGGTAGCCGATGCCTTGAGCAGGAAGGACAGAGAACCCATTCGAGTAAAATCTATGAATATAATGATTCATAATAACCTTACTACTCAAATAAAGGAGGCGCAACAAGGAGTTTTAAAAGAGGGAAATTTAAAGGATGAAATACCCAAAGGATCGGAGAAACATCTTAATATTCAGGAAGACGGAACCCGGTATAGGGCTGAAAGGATTTGGGTACCAAAATTTGGAGATATGAGAGAAATGGTACTTAGAGAAGCTCATAAAACCAGATACTCAATACATCCTGGAACGGGGAAGATGTACAAGGATCTCAGGAAATATTTTTGGCGGCCGGGTATGAAAGCCGATGTTGCTAAATACGTAGGAGAATGTTTGACGTGTTCTAAGGTCAAAGCTGAGCATCAGAAACCATCAGGTCTACTTCAACAACCCGAAATCCCGGAATGGAAATGGGAAAACATTACCATGGATTTCATCACTAAATTGCCAAGGACTGCAAGTGGTTTTGATACTATTTGGGTAATAGTTGATCGTCTCACCAAATCAGCACACTTCCTGCCAATAAGAGAAGATGACAAGATGGAGAAGTTAGCACGACTGTATTTGAAGGAAGTCGTCTCCAGACATGGAATACCAATCTCTATTATCTCTGATAGGGATGGCAGATTTATTTCAAGATTCTGGCAGACATTACAGCAAACACTAGGAACTCGTCTAGACATGAGTACTGCCTATCATCCACAAACTGATGGGCAGAGCGAAAGGACGATACAAACGCTTGAAGACATGCTACGAGCATGTGTTATTGATTTCGGAAACAGTTGGGATCGACATCTACCATTAGCAGAATTTTCCTACAACAACAGCTACCATTCAAGCATTGAGATGGCGCCGTTTGAAGCACTTTATGGTAGAAAGTGCAGGTCTCCGATTTGTTGGAGTGAAGTGGGGGATAGACAGATTACGGGTCCGGAGATTATACAAGAAACTACCGAGAAGATCATCCAAATTCAACAACGGTTGAAAACCGCCCAAAGTCGACAAAAGAGCTACGCTGACATTAAAAGAAAAGATATAGAATTTGAAATTGGAGAGATGGTCATGCTTAAATTTGCACCTTGGAAAGGCGTTGTTCGATTTGGTAAACGAGGGAAATTAAATCCAAGGTATATTGGACCATTCAAGATTATTGATCGTGTCGGACCAGTAGCTTACCGACTTGAGTTACCTCAACAACTCGCGGCTGTACATAACACTTTCCACGTCTCGAATTTGAAGAAATGTTTTGCTAAAGAAGATCTCACTATTCCGTTAGATGAAATCCAAATCAACGAAAAACTCCAATTCATCGAAGAACCCGTCGAAATAATGGATCGTGAGGTTAAAAGACTTAAGCAAAACAAGATACCAATTGTTAAGGTTCGATGGAATGCTCGTAGAGGACCCGAGTTCACCTGGGAGCGTGAAGATTAGATGAAGAAGAAATACCCGCATCTATTTCCAGAAGATTCGTCAACACCTTCAACAGCTTAAAATTTCGGGATGAAATTTATTTAACGGGTAGGTACTGTAGTGACCCGAACTTTTCCATGTTTATATATATTAATTGAGATTGATATTTACATGATTAAATGTTTCCAACATGTTAAGCAATCAAACTTGTTAAGACTTGATTAATTGAAATATGTTTCATATAGACAATTGACCACCCAAGTTGACCGGCGATTCACGAACGTTAAAACTTGTAAAAACGACATGACGATATATATATGGATATACATATGGTTAACATGAGATTATGATAAGTAAGTATCTCCATAATTATATTAACAATGAGTTAGTTACATATAAACAAGACTACTAACTTAAGGATTTCGAAACGAGACATATATGTAAAGATTATCGTTGTAACGACATTTAAATGTATATATATCATATTAAGATATATTAATATATCATAATATCATGATAATATAAAAATTTAACATCTCATTAGATATAATAAACAATGGGTTAACAACATTAATTGAGATCGTTAACTTAAAGGTTTCAAAACAACACTTACATGCAACGACTAACGATGACTTAACGACTCAGTTAAAATGTATGTACATGTAGTGTATTTAGATGTATAAAAATACTTTTGGAAGACTTCAAGACATATATCAAAACATTCATACTTAACGAAAATGGTTACAGTTAATTTTCCATTCTTTTCTTTCATCAAGAATTCTAGTCGTATTCTTACCCGTATTATACACAGCTTCAAAACGTACTTACTATGAGTATATACCAATAGGAACTAGCATGGGATTCCACTCTTGATTATGTCATGTATGACTAATCAATTTTAACTTCTACCATGAGCTAGTCAACTAACTAGAACTCCTTTTAACCCCACTCACCACTCACCAATTACCACTCATCATTCACTCCATTTCACTTCCAATTCTCTTTCTAATTCTCTCTCAACACACACACACTATTATGAACGTATTTTTACAGTAGTTAATCATCATCTTCATAAAAAATCACTTCAAGAATCAAGCTATAATCATCATAGGAAGAACACTTCAAGAACACTTCAAAAATCCCTTCAAGTTTACTAATTTACTTCCAAGCTTTCTAATCCATTCCAAGTAATCATCTAAGATCAAGAAACCTTTGTTATATATAGTAGGTTATCTTTCTTATTCAAGGTAATATTCATATTCAAACTTTGATTCAATTTCTATAACTATAAACTATCTTAATTCGAGTAAAAATCTTACTTGAACTTGTTTTTGTGTCATGATCCTACTTCAAGAACTTTCAAGCCATCCAAGATCCTTTGAAGCTAGATCATTTCTTGTCACTTACAGTAGGTTTACCTACTAAACTTGAGGTAGTAATGATGTTCATAACATCATTCGATTCATATATATAAAACTATCTTATTCGAAGTTTTAAACTCGTAATCACTAGAACATAGTTTAGTTAATTCTAAACTTGTTCGCAAACAAAAGTTAATCCTTCTAACTTGACTTTTAAAATTAACTACACACATTTTCTATATCTATATGATATGCTAACTTAATGATTTAAAACCTGAAAACACGAAAAACACCGTAAAACCGGATTTACGCCGTCGTAGTAACACCGCGGGCTGTTTTGGGTTAGTTAATTAAAAACTATGATAAACTTTGATTTAAAAGTTGTTATTCTGAGAAAATGATTTTTATTATGAACATGAAACAATATCCAAAAATTATGGTTAAACTCAAAGTGGAAGTATGTTTTCTAAAATGATCATCTAGACATCGTTCTTTCGACTGAAATGACTACCTTTACAAAAACGACTTGTAACTTATTTTTCCGACTATAAAGCTATACTTTTTCTGTTTATATTCATAAAATAGAGTTCAATATGAAACCATAGCAATTTGATTCACTCAAAACGGATTTAAAATGAAGAAGTTATGGGTAAAACAAGATTGGATAATTTTTCTCATTTTAGCTACGTGAAAATTGGTAACAAATCTATTCCAACCATAACTTAATCAACTTGTATTGTATATTATGTAATCTTGAGATACCATAGACACGTATACAATGTTTCGACCTATCATGTCGACACATCTATATATATTTCGGAACAACCATAGACACTCTATATGTGAATGTTGGAGTTAGCTATACAGGGTTGAGGTTGATTCCAAAATATATATAGTTTGAGTTGTGATCAATACTGAGATACGTATGCACTGGGTCGTGGATTGATTCAAGATAATATTTATCGATTTATTTCTGTACATCTAACTGTGAACAACTAGTTGTAGGTTACTAAAGAGGACAGCTGACTTAATAAACTTAAAACATCAAAATATATTAAAAGTGTTGTAAATATATTTTAAACATACTTTGATATATATGTATATATTGTTATAGGTTCGTGAATCAACCAGTGGCCAAGTCTTACTTCCCGACGAAGTAAAAATCTGTGAAAGTGAGTTATAGTCCCACTTTTAAAATCTAATATTTTTGGGATGAGAATACATGCAGGTTTTATAAATGATTTACAAAATAGACACAAGTACGTGAAACTACATTCTATGGTTGAATTATCGAAATCGAATATGCCCCTTTTTATTAAGTCTGGTAATCTAAGAATTAGGGAACAGACACCCTAATTGACGCGAATCCTAAAGATAGATCTATTGGGCCTAACAAACCCCATCCAAAGTACCGGATGCTTTAGTACTTCAAAATTTATATCATATCCGAAGGGTGTCCCGGAATGATGGGGATATTCTTATATATATGCATCTTGTTAATGTCGGTTACCAGGTGTTCACCATATGAATGATTTTTATCTCTATGTATGGGATGTGTATTGAAATATGAAATCTTGTGGTCTATTGTTACGATTTGATATATATAGGTTAAACCTATAACTCACCAACATTTTTGTTGATGTTTAAAGCATGTTTATTCTCAGGTGAATACTAAGAGCTCCCGCTGTTGCATACTAAAATAAGGACAAGATTTGGAGTCCATGTTTGTATGATATTGTGTAAAAACTGCATTCAAGAAACTGATTTCGATTTAACATATTTGTATTGTAAACCATTATGTAATGGTCGTGTGTAAACAGGATATTTTAGATTATCATTATTTGATAATCTACGTAAAGCTTTTTAAACCTTTATTTATGAAATAAAGGTTATGGTTTGTTTTAAAAATGAATGCAGTCTTTGAAAAACGTCTCATATAGAGGTCAAAACCTCGCAATGAAATCAATTAATATGGAACGTTTTTAATCAATAAGAACGGGACATTTCAGGATGATCACCTTACAAGATTGGAAGTGAGCTAGCAAACTTGAAAGTATTCTTGATTTTATGTAACTAGAACTTGTAGAATTTATGAAGAACACTTAGAACTTGAAGATAGAACTTAAGAGAGATCAATTAGATGAAGAAAATTGAAGAATGAAAGTGTTTGTAGGTGTTTTTGGTCATTGGTGTATGGATTAGATATAAAGGATACGTAATTTTGTTTTCATGTAAATAAGTCATGAATGATTACTCATATTTTTGTAATTTTATGAGATATTTCATGCTAGTTGCCAAATGATGGTTCCCACATGTGTTAGGTGACTCACATGGGCTGCTAAGAGCTGATCATTTAAGTGTATATACCAATAGTACATACATCTAAAAGCTGTGTATTGTACGAGTACGAATACGGGTGCATACGAGTAGAATTGTTGATGAAACTGAACGAGGATGTAATTGTAAGCATTTTTGTTAAGTAGAAGTATTTTGATAAGTGTATTGAAGTCTTTCAAAAGTGTATAAATACATATTAAAACACTACATGTATATACATTTTAACTGAGTCGTTAAGTCATCGTTAGTCGTAACATGTAAGTGTTGTTTTGAAACCTTTAGGTTAACAATCTTGTTAAATGTTGTTAACCCAATGTTTATAATATCAAATGAGATTTTAAATTATTATATTATCTTGATATTATCATGTATGAATATCTCTTAATATGATATATATACATTAAATGTCTTTACAACGATAATCGTTACATATATGTCTCGTTTAAAAATCATTAAGTTAGTAGTCTTGTTTTTACATATGTAGTTCATTGTTAATATACTTTATGATATGTTTACTTATCATAGTATCATGTTAACTATATATATATCCATATATATGTTATCATATAGTTTTTACAAGTTTTAACGTTCGTGAATCACCGGTCAACTTGGGTGGTCAATTGTCTATATGAAACATATTTCAATTAATCAAGTCTTAACAAGTTTGATTGCTTAACATGTTGGAAACATTTAATCATGTAAATATCAATCTCAATTAATATATATAAATATGGAAAAGTTCGGGTCACTACAAATGCAACGTCTTTCGAAATATGCCATGAATGACTCTAAATAATATCCTTAAAATGAGCTAATGCAAAGCGGAAGATTTCTTTCATACCTGAGAATAAACATGCTTTAAAGTGTCAACCAAAAGGTTGGTGAGTTCATTAGTTTAACATAAATAATCATTTTCATCATTTTAATAGACCACAAGATTTTCATTTCCATTTCTCATAAATATACGTCCCATGCATAGAGACAAAAATCATTCATATGGTGAACACCTGGTAACCGACATTAACAAGATTCATATATGAATATCCCCTATCATTCCGGGAAATCCTTCGGACATGATAAAAACAACATCGAAGTACTAAAGCATCCGGTACTTTGGATGGGGTTCGTTAGGCCCAATAGATCTATCTTTAGGATTCGCGTCAATTAGTAGATCGGTTTACTAATTCTTAGGTTACCAAGCAAAAAGGGGCATATTCGGCTTCGATCATTCACCCATATAATGTAGTTTCAATTACTTGTGTCTATTTCGTAAAACATTTATAAAAATTGCGCATGTATTCTCAGCCCAAAAATATAAAGGGTAAAAAGGCAAATGAAACTCACAATCATGTATTTTGTAGTAAAAATACATATGACGACATTGAACAATGCAGGGTTGTCCTCGGATTCACGAACCTATATCAGTTGTATTTCTATTAAAACATATAATGGAAATATCATAATTTCATTTATTAATATATATTATTTATATATAATTTGTAGTTATATGAGATTTATACTAGATTCCATTTAAGTACATATACTTTATTTTATATCTTAAATTATAGGTTATATATATTTACTTTGTGTATATATTCAAAATGATTAATATTATTATAGTTATATATAGGTATATCTGTTTAGTGTTATAATAAAAATGTCTAAATTATTATATATGAGTATTTCTAAAATAATTTGTTAATATAGTTAATATATACTTATAATAATATTTTTAAAACTTTTATTTTTATCTTCATAATACTTTCAATAATAATGATATTGTTATTACTAATGATCATAATACTTTTTGTTTTAAAATGATAACTTTAAATAAATGGTTAGTAATGATAATAAGTTTTTAATAATAAGAATAGCACTGTTAATAAATATAATAATAATAATAATAATAATAATAATAATAATAATAATAATAATAATAATAATAATAATAATAATAATAATAATAATAATAATAATAATAATGTTAAGATATTACTTATAACAATGATAATAATTATATTACAAATTTTAAATGTGTTATTATACTAATAGAAATGATACTAATATCAATATTAATGAAAACAATACTTTTATTATTTTCATAATAATACTAGTTTTAACAAAAACGACAGATTTAAGGATAATATTACTTTTAGTAATAATGCTATTAATAATAATACTAGTACAGATAATAATAATAACTATAAAAATTTTACTACAATGATAATAGTGATAATAATAATAATGATACAATAATAATAAATACTATTAATAATAATATTAATAATGATAGTACTAGTAGTTTTATATGACAATACTAGTAATAATAATATTATAAGTTATATTAAGGATAATAATAATCATATAACTAATAATGAAAACTAGCATAATAACAACAATTAATAATAATTCAAATAATAATAATAACAATAAATAATAATAATAATCAAATTGAAATATGAGAACTACCTCCAATATTAGGAATAAAAAGAAATGTCTCGGCTGGGTCTCAAACCCGAGACCCCTCGCTCACACACAAACTCCCTTAACCATGCTTCCGTCCAATTTATTTCTGATTTATACTCAATTCAGTCAATTATAAACCCGTATTATTTATCTTCATCTTGTTCCAAATATTTAGTCGACCAGAGAAATCAAAGATCATAACAAGAGTTTTAAAATTGATATAGGCTGTTATATAGAAACAACTTGGACGATGTTGGGATTCAACAGACAATAAATAACAGATACAGAATTAAAATTAAACCTGCTACTGCAGTTTGTGAAGAACGTGAATAACTCAAATCCAAAAGTCAAATTCTAGATCGTTTTAGATAAATATTATAACATGAAATAGATAGGAAAAAGTTCCTCGAAACTTTATCCATCCTCAATCGAACTGAAAACATTAACCTGAATTCGAATTTTATTAAAGAACAATGGTTGACTTTTTTTATTTGAAACTTTGACTCGAGAATTCGTTTTCTATAGAAAGAATTGGGTTTTGAAGTTTTGCAGATATTTTGAGTAGGAGATTCCTAACACCATGACATTTATGGATTTTGTTAAATCATTCGAATTCAATTTTTGAATAAAAAGTGAAGATACAGAGTTTTATATCGAGCTGTAACTTTTTTTTTTATTATTCACTTGATTAAAGGCTGTAGTAGGTTTTAATTGATAAAGACCATGAATAATTGAATGATTTCTTTGCTAATGTCGAGCTTATACACTTGTTTTATTAGTGGAAAATCGATGGTAGCAGGTTTCAAAGCAGACATGAACATAAAAATAAATAAAAGAATTCAAAAGCAGACTTCGACTGCTAACTGATTTTGTATTCATACTGTAATGGAATTTGATTATTAATCAGATTAGGGACAGGAGTACAAATCATATACAGAGTGAAAATGACCTGTAACAAACTGCAATCAGATTAAAGGTATATATGGTTCGTAAATCTTATTATCTATTATATATATAACAGTAATAATAAGTATATTAATAATTATAATAAATAATAATAATACTAATAATAATAAAAATGATAATAATCTTGTTATTAATGTTAATAATAATGAAAGGTATTATTTTCTATTAACAACATTAATATTAATAATAATAACAATTTATAAATATAATAGTTCTTAATGCCATTAATAATATCTAATAATAATATTATTATTAATTAAAATCATTATAATTTTTATTATTAGTTATATCAATAATGACATTAACAAATCAAATGTATCATTTTTCATGTATATATATTATTAATAATACTGATATTAATATTAATATTAATATTTATCATGATAATAAAAGTAATAATATTACTATAGCAACTATATTTTAACTTGTATTATATATAATATATTAACTTTATATTTTTATTACTTATTCTATATAATAATATATTTGAATAGTTAACATTTATATATTTTATATATATTACAATATAATAATTATTAATGGCAATCATATATATGTATATACATAAATTCATTTTAAATTATATTTATATTTTGTATCTTATTTTACATAGTTAATCCAAATGTTTAATTTATTTATATATTTTTTTTATTTCATATTACTACATATATTTACATTTATATATATATATATATATATATATATATATATATATATATATATATATATATATATATATATATATATATATATATATATACACATACATATTTATTTATTTACAATAATTGTTCGTGAATCGTAGGGAACTAGTGAAAGGTCAAAAGTATACATGAACACAGTTTCAAAGTTTTTGAGACTTCAACATTACAGACTTTGCTTATCGTGTCGAAATAAAATAAAGATTAAGTTTAAATTTGATCGAAAATTTCCGGGTCGTCACAGCAGCAGCAGCATAGTCACCAGCAAAGAAAGCTTCAACTTGGGTAGGCACCTGCTCATTTACACACTTAGCTGTGCGTTGAGCAGATGTACACCATGAAGCAACAACCTTCTTGAGGTCGTTTAGCTGGTTCTTAACATCTGCTGCATCAACGTGAAGAGACTTTAAAGCAAAATTTTGTTTTTCAAGTTTTGAAATTTTATCCTTCAAGATCTTAATTTCATCAGTTTTGCTTTTAAGTTTATCATTTAAAGATTTGTTATCATTTTTCAAAACTTCCTCACGTTTACTGCCTCTACATAAATCAACTCTTAGGTAGTCAAACATTTCAGCTTTTTCATCATCGGTATAAGTTCAAAAATTATCAACCTTATACAACATTTCATATTTCCATTGAGGTGGATCATTTTTCCGATCAGATTCCCTCATATCAGCCAAAAACATACTACCATTATCATCCTCATCAGACTCATCAAACACCTCGGCCATCAAACACAGATTTTACCATAAGCATAACCAGCATCATCATTATCAGTATCACGGTCAGAAGATGAAGAAGTGCTGGTTTCATCTCAATCATGATGCTCAACAACTAGAACCTTTTCTGGCTTCTTTCCCTTCTTATCAGCCTTTGCACTTTCCTTCATCTGAGCCTTCATAGCTTTGTACTTGTTCTTGTACTTATCAGCTTTTGAGAAGGAGTTAGCATGTGATGTTTAAGGTTTCCTGGACATGCATTCAGCAGCAAAATGTCCAACCTTCCCACAATTGTAACACTCAGATTTAGGACCCTTGACTGATTTGCTGATATACCTAGCACTTGGTTTCTTACTCCTTTTGTATAGCTTACTGATTCTATTACGATTGAACCTTTTGAACTGCCTAGCTAGCAAAGCCATACCTTCAACAAATCCTTCCACATCATCTTCATCATTACTGCTTTCTTCAGACCCAGTACCACTATCCACCTCATCTTCAGCTGACTCATCTTCTGCCATCAACTTTTGAACCAGTAAAGCTTTTTGAGATTTCTTTTTAGCAGCAGCAATAAGAGCAGTATCATCAGTTTTTGAGGGTTTTGAGGTGGTGGGGGCAGACTTAAAGTTTTCTTTTAAATTCAGTTCAAGTTTAGCTTCTGTCTTCTCATGGTTCTAAAGTGTACTATAGAGAGAGGACATGTTAAAGTTCTTTAAGGTCTGGGTGGTTCTTAAGGGGTCAGTGACAGGTTTCCATTTAGTAGCCAGTAAGTCAATGAATTTGTTTACTTGTTCAAAATCAGTATATGTGATTTTTAAAGTAAGCAGGTCAGCAACTAAGGAGTTAAACCTAATGAAGGTTTGCTTAAGGGTCTCATTCTTATAGGCAAAGAACATTTCATACTCTCTTTTTAAAACAATAATTTTGTTCTGCCTAACCTCATCCATGCCTTCATAAGTGATATCTAGATAGTCTAACATAAGCTTAGCATTCAGCTTTTCCTTAATCAGTTTAAACAGATGGTTAGGTAAAGTTATAGCTAACAGAGTTCTGATCTTAGGGTCAAGTCCAACACGACGTTTGTCCTCAGCATCCCATCTGGCTGGAGTGAGAATAACCTCTCTACTAGGAACGGCAGGAGTGTCAGCAGTAGCTGGGATGCTATCAATAGTCTCAGTTGGGACAAATGGATCATCTGTGGTAATACCAGGCATAAGTGGGTCAATAGACTCCAGGTGAAGCATGAACCTTACCTTCCAAGTTTCATACTCATCTTCATCAAATTTGGGTGCTCTATTGGATGAGCCATTTTCAAGGTAAGATGTATTTGAGTATGCATCCATGAGAGAATTCAAATCCAAGATATTAAATTATCAAGACTGAAGCTCTGATACTAGTTATTGGTCCCTTGATTAACAACAGGAGTATTGTAGAGGGGGGTGAATACAATTTCTTTTAATTAACTAACCAATTAAACACGGTTTAGTATTCAAGCATGTAATGTAAATAGAGTCAAAGGTAATTTTTCAACTGTTATTCTTTCTTGATTAAATCACAAAGAATTACAACTATCCTTGGC
This sequence comes from Rutidosis leptorrhynchoides, assembly GCF_046630445.1. Classification (NCBI taxonomy): domain Eukaryota; kingdom Viridiplantae; phylum Streptophyta; class Magnoliopsida; order Asterales; family Asteraceae; genus Rutidosis; species Rutidosis leptorrhynchoides. The sequence continues at coordinate 367,912,294 of NC_092333.1, read as the reverse complement.
GGAATGATAGTTGGTTGATATAGATTTACCTAAGTATAGCTATGAGGATTAACTTAAAGCTATTACACGTTTTGGACTCTAAATAAATAAACCCGCACCACTAGTTGTTACAATAGTGAATACAACAATTTATAGTAGTTCTATTAACCGTGTAATGGTTCTATTGTCCACTGGTACATAGAATGTCTGTACTTGTGGGGACAACTACATCAGAGAGCGTGCTCTCCTCTTTCCTCTTTAGTAGCTATTTGCAGGAACACCCCAATTTGGTTTGGCACCAATTCGTTTAAACAAATAGAATGTTGTGTTCCCTGGGCATTGACAAAGTATAGCACATGTCTGCACATGCGTTAAACTTCTGCATTCCCACGTGGTCTTGTAAGGTCACTTATCAGCCGCCGACGCGTGTCCTTTCCTGTTCAACTTTGTCTTTGACTTCTGTTGAATAGTACAATTGATGTAGACCACTCGGGAAACCACCATGCTTGTAATGGAGCATGACTGTCTTGTGTTGTATGCTGCTTACCAGGTTTACTGGTTCTTCTTATGCTAAGTCACTTGATATTCTTGAATTGCTGAGTACTTATCATGTGCTGATTTGAATAATACGCTCTACCTTGTGCTGGTAGACTAGGCAACATACTGAACACTTGACATAGCAATATTTGATGTCTATACATAAACAAACTTGTGCTGGCTGCACATAACATTTTAGTGTAAATAAATTACAGTTTTGTCATAATTAAATCCTTAATTATTTTGGAGACTCAACAAAAACCTCTCGAAAACATCATCCATACCGAGTTCATAGAATCTTCAGATAAAGTATACACGGGAATCTTAATCCTATGGAGTAGCTAATTACATACAGGTGTACAAGTCTCGATCACAACCTAAGTTGGTCAATCCTCAAGATTCTTGTGTACAAACTTATCGGGGTCATAGATTCAGCACAACGATAGTAATCATACTATACTATATTTACATAATTACACTAGCCTAAGTTTCTATCATGGCAACATACGAATAGTTTACGCACGCATAATAGTATCAAAATGAATATTCAAACATTGGCAATAACAAGACATGTTTAAATAAAGAGAACGTTTAGATTAGAACCTGAAGAGTGGTGCGTACAGAAATATTCGTTCGAGTTTGCAGGGACTCGAGAGTATCTTCCGTGAAACTAACTTCTAACTAAAAACTAACTAATAACTAACTTAGTTATTGAAAATATCAATTGTTGATATGATGGAAGATGATTTGGAATGAAATAAAAATGGCTTTCTAAAGGGGAAAATTGGACTTAGTAGGCCGTGGAGACTTCCCGTGGAAATGTGGACAGCCCGTGGTGGGTACCCGTGGAATGGGTCTGGTTCCCCGTGTAAACTGCCCGTGTAAACTTCTGGCCGTGGAGAATGCCCGTGTAACTAGTCTTGGTAGCCTGTGGTGCTTGTTTGGCAGCCTATGTGGCTTGGTTGTGGCAGCCCGTGTGGCTTGTTTCCGAGGTCATAACTTGATTTCATCGTTTTCGCTTTAGATTCTTCGTTTTAAGTCTGTTTTCGTTGATTCTTCTTGCATTGTTTTTGTAATTATCAAACCTACAAAATAAAACAAATAAGTGCCTATTTCTTCGAGCGTGAATATCTTTTATTATTTTTGGGCCTAATATCGAGCGTAAAAACATGTTTTTAGACGATATTAAATATCTTGCACTTAGGCTTTGCTTGTCCTCAAGCAAAATTACTATTAATAAAAGGTATTTTTACTTGATTCTTTTCTTGCGAAACCTCATATTATTTTATTATGCTATTGTCGGAAATCAGAACATTGTTCGAAAGTAGTAGAAAAAGTTTCAAACTTTATGTTTTTAACGCCGGATTTGAGTTCGTTTCTTGCTTCAAAAAGGGCATACTTTCCAATTCTCAGCTGTAGAATAAACATGACCAGGCTTCTCACTAGCGGATTACTCATATCACTCAAGTGTTTAAGGTGTCTTACTCTAATTGTATTGTGTCTCAGAAGCCAGTCGTCTAACGACTATCGTCATAAGCTTGGTCAAGAATCGATATCTCCACTTGTTGAAAAATGACAACACTGATCTTCTTCCTAGTCATTCTTTCAAGAGGAAGACGGGTTTAAGGTGTTGGCGGAGAAAATTGAAGGATAAGATGAAACGGGTTATTTCGCATAATCTCTGAATTTAGAGAGAATTGATAGATTAGAGTTTAACGAGGATATCCCTTTTTCTTTTTTGGGATAGAATTGGCATTTTCATTTATGTGAAGAATTTCTTTGGAGAATGCAAATTTTCGTGTAAAATTTTGTCGAGAATTTAGCTTTGCTTTTGAGAGTTTTTTTTTTTAGCATATCCCTTCTTCATAACGTTTGTCTATTTCTTCTTGTGCCCAGAAAGAATGGGTTATAGGTATTTAACCTATCAAAACTAATCTGGAGATTTAGAATATTTCGACAAGTATTTTGAAGCAAACTTGGTCGATCTATCTCTTTGGAATCTTTGGATTCGGAAATGAGAAAGGAAATGAGGGTGAATGGGTAACGTATTTGGTAGTGAATTTGGGGTAAATTTTTCTAATTCATAAACTCTCTTGAATGAGGTGGTCGGTTTAAGTACTTGATGGTGGAAACGAAAATGGAAGGTTTTTGTCTACTCTATTCGGAAGAAGTATCGCACCTTCACCACGTATGGCGCTTACTAACTATTGGCCTTGAAACGTATGTCAAGAGCAAGTTCTAACTCAAACTGTACACCGGCACGCTCTTCAAACGAAATAGCAAAGTATTGTAGATTGTATTGTTTGGGCCCAAGTTAACCTCACTATTTGTTGGTAGGGTCGTGCTTGGTCATTGATATGCGCAAAGCACACCTAATCTTATTGTAATATGATTACGGATTCGTCCACAGAGAGTAGAGTTTTGGATTGTAAACAAATAATTATTCTGAAGATTTAAGTTGTAAAATGGGGTTTTGATTTAAAATTAATTAAAAAAAAGTAAACAAAAAATGAATTCAAATAGATAAGGGGTATTCACTTAGATTCAATTCCCAAGGTTCCAGATTTCTTGTATTAAGAACAATGTAATTAAATTCCTAAGTATAACTCTCATTAACCTAGTTCATTAATCGATTGGTAAGATAAGTTGGTGTCCCGCACTTAGTTACCAATTATATCATGAAAGTGTCGGTTTTTAACGTTGGTCTCCGATACGCTTCTGAAGAACACAATCAATCAATATTAACTACTCAAGATTATGATTCAGTTGAAGGGTAAATCGGCGTCCCTATTTAGGTTTCACAATTATCTACTCAATTGATGGGATTAATTACTAATCTAATTACACCGGTCTCCCGTATGTAATTCAACTTATCTATTTATTTCTCAATAACCTAGATAAATTAATGAATCTAGTAACTCTTGTTATATCAACCAATAAACTAGTAATTAATGGAATCAATTAATAGAAGTAATTAAGAATTACAATCAAAAGTAATTATCAATACATACAAAAGATCAAGGAATCTTTCACCTAAATTCAATGATCTAAGCAAATACGAGGAATTTAGCTACTCATGAAAATTGAAGCACAGATCACAATTACGAACAAATTATTAATCATTGTAATAAAACAAAAAATTAAAATCAGGAATACCAATTGTTCGAGTGCTAAACAAGATTCAAAATATAGCAAAAATCCACACAAGTTGAAGAACAAAAGTCTTCACACTCGTACTGTAGTCTTCAAGAGTAATTAAGAAAATAATAGAATAATACTTAACTCTTGTCCTCACCTCGCCAAAAGGTAAAATACGGAGCAGTAGAAGACAAAAAAATAACTTCAAGCTTGAATACAACTCCTTTTCTTGCTTTCTGCTTAACGCCAACAACCCAAAAGTGGGTGGGATCCGACTCTTTTTGTCTCGTAATAATAAAACCTAATCTAAAGTGTATTTTTCACGGTACCGAGTATATATAATAAAATAATTTGAGTACTCTCCAAGAAAATCAATCCGTCCCTTATGATGACTTAATACATGATGGATATAAAATTTGCAACAGCTTAACAACTAATCAGCCCATCCTCACTGACTTCTTTAATTGAATCCATTCATGTGTGGCCCTTCTTTTAATCTCACCAAAAACTCAAATAAACATACCTCTCTTTCTTTTTGCTGTATCTCGATCAAAAATATCGAAGAGAGATCCACCTCTTTTTCCTCCCAAGAGTTGATAAAAGAAACAATAAAACAAAATCCTAATCTAAAAGATATCTCCTCTAAAGAAACGTACATTTGTTATAATAATAATAACAATATAGATATGGATAGTCAATTTTGGTGTATACATATAGTCAATTTTAGTACACAAAGTATGTATTTTTATATTGAGATTTTAGGCTATAAATACTCATGAATGCAAGCATTAAACTTGCACCATTTCTCACACTTACAAAGTGTTTCTTTCTTTCTCTCCATTATCATCTTTGTTCTTACACTTCATTATTAGTATTCTAAATCAAGAATCAAATCACTAAAGGTAGTTATAAGCCTACTGAATTATAACATCAAGAATCAAATCACTAAAGGTAGTTATAAGCCTACTGAATTATAACACGTTATCAGCACGATAATCTTAATACTAAATATGGTTGGCTCTGCCACCAAAATGATATATGGTCGGTTATACCACCAAAATGATATATGGTCGGTTATACCACCAAAATGATATATGGTCGGTTATACCACCAGAATGATATAGGTCGGTTATACCACCTGAAAAAATATATGGTCGACACTGTCGCCAAATTTTCATTTATGTTTACTAATATTTATATTTTTGTTATATAACATTTATTTATGATTGCTTACACATGGTCGACACTGTCACCTACTTATCATTTATGTTATATTAAATTTATGTTTAATGTTTATATACTTATGAATATAAATTGACTCTAATTTATCATGATGTTTGTTTTAATTTTTGATAAAAGAAAATGTCGAATCTGGAAAAGCTTAAATTTACTCCTTTAGAATCAACTGGAAACAACTACATGCCATGGGTTATAAAAGTAAAAATGCATCTTAAATCAATGGGCATTCTTGAAACCATAAATGAAAACAACACTTGTTCTGAAAAAGAACAAGCTACGGCATGTTGCTTTATTCATCAACATATTGATGAATGCTTACAAAATAATTATGTGACTGTAGAAGATCCCCATGTTTTATGGGAAGGTCTCAAAAGCAGATTCAATAATCAAAGAGAAATTTTACTTCCAGCTGCAATGGAACAATGGAGAACATTAAGGTTCCAAGACTTTAAGAAAGTAAATGAATACAGCTCAGCTCTGTATAATACATGTTCACAACTTAAATTTTGTGGACATGAAATTAGTGATGCAGACATGATGGAGAAAACTTTCTCCACAATGAATGCTGCAAACATCACAGTGCAAAGAAATTTGAGAATGCTAAAGTTCAAAACATATCCTGAACTTAATTCATATCTCTTAGTTGCAGAGCAAAATGATGAGCTATTAATGAAAAATCAGCAATCCCGTCCTACTGGTACACTTGCAATCCCTGAAGCAAATACTGCAAATAATTATAAACAGGGACAAGGACGCGGGCAAGGTCGTGGTTATAATAACCATCACCATCATCATGCCAAAAGCCATAACTATGGTAGAAACCATCCTTATGGTAATGGTAATGGGCGTGGACGTGGTCGTGGTCGTGGCCGTGGTGGTCAAAGAAATAGTAATCCACGAAAATATAAATATCAACCACAAAACAAGCCCATTAAACAAGATGTTGAAGAAAATTCTTCTAAAAATTCTGAAGAATCTTGCTACAGATGTGGTAGAATGGGCCACTGGGCTAATACTTGCCGAACATCTAAACATCTTGTTAAGATGTATCAGGATTCTCTGAAAGATAAAGAAAAGGAAGTAAACTTTGTGGATAACGTCGATCCAACAGTCACTGAGAAACCATCTGATTTATATGAAGATTTCTTGAATGTTTAAGTTGTGTGTCTTTCGAAAAATAAACGATTTAATATCGTCTGTCTTTGTTATTATGTTTGCTAAATGTTTCAGTACTATCTATTTGCGTTTAAAATATTGTGTAATATTAATGTACTCACTACTTATTTCTTATATATGAAGTTCAATATGAATTTTGCTGGAATACAACATCAATCAAGTGGTGGAGATCTCTGTATAGCAGACAGTGGAACTACACACACTATACTTAAATCCGAGAAATATTTTATTGATCTAAAACCAACGGAAGGAACTATACATACAATATCAGGACCTGCTAACTTGATAAAAGGGATAGGAAAGGCAAATTTCATACTACCAAATGGTACAAAATTTTTAATAAATGATGCCTTATTTTCTCCCAAGTCAAGCAGAAATTTATTGAGTTTCTCCGACATATACCTTAACGGGTATGATTATCAGTCAGTGACAACAGAAAATGAGAAATATTTAAGTATCACTGACAAGAGTCATGTGGTTGAAAAACTGCCAAGACTTAGTTCTGGATTACATTATACACATATAAATGTACCAGAAATACATATGGTAGTTAACGAAAAATATATTGATCCTGGTGTATTCAGTTTATGGCATAACAGATTAGGCCATCCAGGATCAACAATGATGAAAAGGATTATTGAATGTACTCATGGACATCCACTAAAGGATAGAAAAATCCATCATGATACAATGGTTCCATGTACATCTTGCTCTCTTGGAAAATTGATAACTAGACCCTCACCACTTAAGGTTGAGAAAGAATCACCAATGTTTCTTGAAAGAATTCAAGGTGATATATGTGGACCAATTCATCCACCATGTGGACCATTTAGATATTTCATGGTTCTAATAGACGCATCTAGCAGATGGTCTCATGTTTGTCTGTTATCAAGCCGTAATGTGGCATTTGCAAAATTTCTTGCCCAAATTATTAAATTGAGAGCTCATTTTCCTGATTACACCATTAAAAGGGTGAGACTTGATAATGCTGGTGAATTTACATCTCAAGCATTTAATGACTATTGCATGTCTATAGGAATTGTTGTTGAACATTCTGTTGCTCATGTGCATACACAAAATGGTTTAGCCGAGTCATTGATTAAACGTTTACAGTTAATCGCTAGACCATTGATAATGAGAACAAAACTCCCTGTATCTATATGGGGTCATGCAATTTTACATGCTGCTGCATTGATTCGCATCAGACCAAGTGCAAGTCATAAATATTCCCCCCTACAACTTGCTTTTGGTCAAGAGCCAAATATTTCCCATCTTAGAACATTTGGTTGTGCAGTGTATGTTCCAATTGCGACACCACAACGTACAAAAATGGGTCCTCAAAGGAGGTTGGGAATATATGTTGGATATGAAACATCTTCAATATTAAGGTATATTGAACCTATGACAGGTGACGTTTTTACAGCACGTTTTGCTGATTGTCATTTTAATGAAACATTGTTCCCTAGATTAGGGGGAGAAATGAAAAATAAAGAAAATGATGTTTCATGGTGTGAACCTCAATTAAAGTATCTTGATCCTCGCACAAAAGAATGCGAGACAGAAGTTCAAAAGATAATGCATATACAAGAACTTGCAAATCAATTGCCTGATGCATTTACAGATACAAAAACGGTGACAAAATCATATATACCAGCAGTAAATACTCCAGCTCGAATTGAAATTCCAAAAGCTGGCAATAACGTCACTCATGAATCTTTGCCACGTCAGAAACGTGGAAGACCAATTGGTTCAAAGGATAAAAATCCTCGAAAAAGAAAATCAGCTGATAATGAAGTAAAAGAAAGTGTTCAAGAAGAACCACAAATCAGTACTCCTACTGCAGAGGAGATTGATGATGTCAATACAGAAATTGCAATCAATTATGCATATTCAAAAATATTATGGAACCGAAATGAAATGAAAAATCTTGATGAGAAATTTTCATTTAATGTTGCATATGACATCATGAATAATGATGATGATCCAGAACCAACATCTATGGTTGAATGTCAAAATAGACATGATTGGGCTCAATGGAAAGAAGCAATACGAGCTAAATTAGAATCACTCAATAAAAGAAAAGTTTTCGGATCCATCATTCTCACTCCTAAAGATGTGAAACCTGTAGGATACAGATGGATTTTTGTCCGAAAAAGAAATGAGAAAAATGAAGTTACAAGGTATAAAGCTAGACTTGTAGCTCAAGGTTTTTCTCAAAGACCAGGAATTGATTATGAAGAAACTTATTCCCCTGTTATGGATGCAATTACTTTTAGATACTTAATCAGCCTGGCAGTTTCTAAAAATTTAGAAATGCATCTCATGGATGTTGTGACTGCTTATCTATATGGATCACTTGATAGTGATATATATATGAAGATACTTGAAGGATTTAAGGTACCAGAAGCATCAAATGCAAAACCCAAAGAAATGTATTCGATTAAATTACAAAGATCTTTATATGGGTTAAAACAATCGGGACGTATGTGGTATAACCGATTAAGTGATTACTTGATAAGCAAAGGGTATACAAATAATCTTACTTGCCCTTGTGTTTTCATTAAGAAAACAACATCCGGATATGTGATCATAGCTGTTTATGTTGATGATCTTAACATCATAGGTACAAATAAAGAGATCCATGAAGCCATTCAACTTCTAAAGAAAGAATTTGAAATGAAAGATCTCGGAAAAACCAAGTATTGCCTTGGTTTACAAATTGAGCATATGCCTAATGGTTTACTTGTACATCAAAAAACATATACTGAAAAGATTTTGAAACGTTTCAATATGGACAAGGCAAAACCATTAAGTACTCCTATGGTTGTTAGATCACTCAATGTTGAAGCTGATCCATTTCGTCCATGTGAAGATCAAGAAGACATTCTTGGACCAGAAGTACCATATCTTAGTGCAATTGGAGCTCTTATGTATCTTACAAATTGTACAAGACCTGACATTTCTTTTGCAGTTAATTTGTTGGCAAGGTTCAGCTCTGCTCCTACCAAAAGACACTGGAATGGGATCAAACACATATTTCGATACCTTCGAGGAACTACTGATTTAGGATTATTTTATTCTAACGAATCAAAACAAGATTTGGTTGGTTATGCAGATGCAGGTTATTTATCTGATCCACATAAAGCTAAATCTCAAACTGGATATGTATTCCTAAATGGAGGTACTGCAATATCATGGCGTTCTCAAAAACAAACACTTGTTGCTACATCGTCAAATCATGCCGAAGTGATTGCATTACATGAAGCTACTCGGGAATGTTTTTGGTTGAGATCAATGACACAAATCATTACTGATTCTTGTGGACTAGAACGCGATAAAAGTCCAACAATTCTCTATGAAGATAATGCAGCTTGCATAGCACAGATGAAAGAAGGGTATATCAAAAGTGACCGAACCAAACACATACCTCCTAGATTCTTCTCATACACTCAAAATCTCATTAAGGACAACGAGATTGAAATGAGATATGTTCAATCCAGCAAAAACTCTGCTGATCTTTTCACGAAAGCACTTCCAACTGCTATTTTCAGAACACACGTTCATAACATTGGCATGAGACATGTTCAAAAGATGTAACAGCTGAAGCGATGTCTACTTGAGGGGGAGTCAACTCCATGCTGCACTCTTTTTCCCTTAGCTAAAGTTTTTTCCCACTGGGTTTTCTTTAGCAAGGTTTTTAACGAGGCAGTAATTTATAGTTGATCTTCAACAAAATAAAATTGCTATCCAAGGGGGAGTGTTATAATAATAATAACAATATAGATATGGATAGTCAATTTTGGTGTATACATATAGTCAATTTTAGTACACAAAGTATGTATTTTTATATTGAGATTTTAGGCTATAAATACTCATGAATGCAAGCATTAAACTTGCACCATTTCTCACACTTACAAAGTGTTTCTTTCTTTCTCTCCATTATCATCTTTGTTCTTACACTTCATTATTAGTATTCTAAATCAAGAATCAAATCACTAAAGGTAGTTATAAGCCTACTGAATTATAACATCAAGAATCAAATCACTAAAGGTAGTTATAAGCCTACTGAATTATAACAACATTGAATAATAAAAGTAATATGATATGTGATGTCTTTCCGTCGAAAATAAAATAATAATCCATAATAATCATCCTTGGTCCTACTTTTAGCTTTTGTAGACTGCCAAAAAAAATAAGTGTAGAGCTCAACATCAATCACAAAGCCATCGGCCCACCACATTTCCTAAATTTCTTTTTGGCCGTCAAAGTTAAATTGGCATCCCTCGCGACCGGGACAGTACACCTCGTGACCGCGAGGTGCCAAACAGCATCATTCATTTTTTCCTTTTTTTCGCTTATCGTTTGTCTTTGATTCGATATCGGTTGGCGTTAAACTTGCGCAAATCTTCAATATAGCTCATTAACCACTCCTTGACCATAATTCTTCAATTTAATCCCAAACGAAACTCAAAGTCTTCGAAAAGCGTTAAAAATAATAGGATCGAGAACCGATAACGCTAATAAAAATGTATATAAAATTGTCGTTATCAGTCATGCGTAGCCTTTTTTTAATAATCATTCAAAAAGAAATCGTTTGACAAATTCATAAGGTTTAGCTTAATCGTTCCATTCTAGTAAATGTTTGAAATCTAACTTTTGCAATTTTATAGAAGCTTTTGGTGGAATGAAGTATGAATTTTTCAAATTTCCCATACTTCTAGCTACTATTATGAGGACTAAAAATAGTTTTTGAAAATTTTTGAGCATGATGATTGTCTTAATGTACTGCCCAACAGGGACGGAGCTTGAAGATAAAGACGAGGGTGGCCGATTTATATCAAACAAAACATGTAGTGTCATATTAATAAAGCATTCATAAAAAAGTGCTACAACTCAGCTCGACGACCCTTAAGGTTCTTAAATTCATCAATTATGGACTCTGAATCAAACAATTGTGCAATTTCTCTTTCGATGTTAACTACCAAGTTAGATGCCAGAAAATCGTCAGACATCTTATTACGAAGTCGATTTTTGCATATCTTCATCGCTGAAAATGCCATCTCGGTTGTAGCAGTGGAAACTGGAAGTGTCAAAATTAGTCGCAATAATCTTTCAATCAAACCATATGCCTCACTCTTTTTACTTTCTATAAGGAACCTACATAGCTCAGAAAAATTACCACCATTAAAATTACAACGATTATTATATGAAGCTAGAAGTTTTAACAACTCGATAAAATTACCACGATTATTTGATTCGGCAGTTTCATCATTCCCTCGAAAAGCACAAGCTTGGAATGTCAACCAACGAATTACATCCACCGAAGCTTTCAATCGTATACGGTTCTTCAAAGCACCCTCGGCACTTCTCTTTTCAATGACATTTTGAATGTGTGCTTTTTGGTTCAACAGATTCTCACAAAATATAAGGGCATCTTTATGTTGGGAACTACCAATATGCTTTAAAAAAGGACAATTATCCTCGTTATTAACTTTTTTCCACTTGTTGAATCCTTTAACTGTAAAAGCATCTGAACCATTTCGAACATTTGGTTTGTCATTGTATAAGTAACAAATGAAACAATATGCAGAATCTGTTGTTGGAGAATACTCTAACCAATTCTGAAAAATACCGAACCATGAGTATTGGAATCTACGAGTGTGTTTCTCCATACCTTTTCCAGGATATACATTCAAACGAACTTGAAAAGGTCCGGCGCTTAAATAACCCCGTCTTACTTGTTCTTTCTGATTCGGTGGATACATCCAAATTGGTTGTCTTTTTCCGGGATCTCTTTCTAAGGAATTAGGATTCACTTCAACATTATTTGGCCTTTGAGTTTCAGTAGGATGCTCATTTGGTTGATCCGCGGAAACTTTGGAACGTTTATTCTCTTGATTTGCATCATTTGTTATGTCGCTGGATTGTCTTTTGAAAAATGAAGTTATTTTTTTCGGTTGTGAATTTCTAGCTACTGCAAAAAAAAAAAAAAAAATCAACACATAATTATTCTAGGAGTTTAATTAACCATTCAATTAAACAATAAATACATAATTTAATTCAAAGTATTTATGTTTTGCTTTTATAAGGCTAAAACAGAGTGTTTATAAACAAAATGTCATGAGTCCAAAGTTATTCATCTCATTGACTAGTATACTGTCCATTTTACAAATACATCAAAATCAAACATATCACTAAATAACAACACTTAAGAAAATCAAAGATACCAAAATTTCATGTTATTAATAACAATATAAATATATAATTAATAAAACTTAAATGGCTAAATCAAATATATAATAGGACTAAAAGGGGTTGTTGCCTGTTGAGCTGTCGACTCACTTCAACATATACATATACTATTAGTCTATTAGATAAATATCAAGTATACAATGAATTATATAATATAATAAATAATAATAACTAATAAATTCGAAAATCAAAATATACCTTCTGGAGTGGATGAAACTTGATCTCCAGCCATCTAGTAGATTAAGAAAAGAAAAAGCAACAAAAAGAAAAGTAGGTTGGGAACTTGGGATGAAGACAAGAAAGTAAACTAAAAAATCAATTTTTTCAAACCCCTAAATATTCAAGAGTCGGGTTAGGATTACTTGGGATGCCCATTATAATTATTTTCATATTGAACCCTTAAAAATAAAAAAATTGCTACATAGTCCAATTTTTTTTGGGGTGGCCAGGGCCCACCCCTGCCTCTTAAATACTTCGTCCCTGTTGCCCAATTACCACCGGGGACGAAGTATTTAAGAGGCAGGGGTGGGCCCTGGCCACCCCAAAAAAAATTGGACTATGTAGCAATTTTTTTATTTTTAAGGGTTCAATATGAAAATAATTATAATGGGCCATCCCAAGTAATCCTAACCCGACTCTTGAATATTTAGGGGTTTGAAAAAATTGATTTTTTAGTTTACTTTCTTGTCTTCATCCCAAGTTCCCAACCTACTTTTCTTTTTGTTGCTTTTCCTTTTCTTAATCTACTAGATGGCTGGAGATCAAGTTTCATCCACTCCAGAAGGTATATTTTGATTTTCGAATTTATTAATTATTATTATTTATTATATTATATAATTCATTGTATAGTTGATATTTATCTAATAGGAGGTGATCCTCACACACTATAAATTGATCCATACACACCAAATTATATGAAGTACCCATATTACCCTTATTTCTATTCATCCTTTTGATACTTGCTCTTCCCAATATCCTCTACAGATTTCAAACGACTGTTTCTTTTTTCTTTTTCTCATTCCAAGCTTTTTCTAGCTTTATTTTTATTATTACTCCGTAATTCTCATGGTTTATATTTTCTATTTTCCATGATTTAATCATCAATTAATTATGAAATAACTGCAAAGAATTTTGTTTTGAAAAATTTTAAGATTCCGAGTTTAAATTCAAGAAAACCCAAATTGTTTCAAGAAGTGGGTTAGGCTTATCTTACAATAATTTAAATATTTGAAGTAATATTCAAGAAATTAGAGTTGTTTTTTAAGTGAGTCCATTAGGCTTTGAATGGATACACTTATTGTTGATTCATATCCATGGCTCCTTAAAAACTTTAATTAGCGTAAAATATTGAGATTAAAACCCTATTTTCTGAATAAGAGAAAGGGGCTAGGGTAAGAAGTTGGTCACAACAGTGGAGAATGATACTCAGTATAATATTTTGGTCTAGTGACTCTAATCTATGAGTATATTGCAAAACCCACAGAATAAAAAGATTGATATTTCTCATCAGTTAAATCCACATAGCAAGTAGTTTAGATTATAATTTGTTCATTGTAAAATTGGTGGAAGAATAAGAAACTGACGTATTTTGCAATCCACATAGCAATTAGCAGGTAGTTTACATTACACCTTTTCATTGTAAAATTGGTGGAAGAATAAGAAACGTATTTTGCAGTGGGTTAGGAGTTTTGGGTAGAGCAGGGACTAAAGGATTAATTTAATGTAAGGGTAATAAAGGAATTTCATATAATTTGGTGTGTATGGATCAATTTCTAGTGTGTGAAGATCACCTCCCTTATCTAATAGACTAATAGTACATGTATATGTTGAAGTGAGTCGACAGCTCAACTGGCAACAACCCCTTTTAATCCTATTATATATTTGATTTAGCCATTTAAGTTTTGGGGGATGATTCTAACACACTATTTTTTGATCCTCACACACCTATTTTAACCTTTTACTCTTCTAATAATACTCCATTTCTTTAAATTGGTGTGTGAGGATTAAAAAAGTGTGTGTGAGAATCATCCCCCGTAAGTTTTATTAATTATATATTTATATTGTTATTAATAACATGAAATTTTGGTATCTTTGATTTTCTTAAGTGTTGTATTTAGTGATATGTTTGATTTTGATGTATTTGTAAAATGGACACTATACTAGTCAATGAGATGAATAACTTTGGACTCATGACATTTTGTTTATAAACACTCTGTTTTAGCCTTATAAAAGCACAACATAAATACTTTGAATTAAATTATGTATTTATTGTTTAATTGAATGGTTAATTAAACTCCTAGAATAATTATGTGTTGAAATTTTTTTTTTTTTTTTTTTTTTTTTTTTTTTTTGCATTAGCTAGAAATTCACAACCGAAAAAAATAACTTCATTTTTCAAAAGACAATCCAGCGACATAACAAATGATGCAAATCAAGAGAATAAACGTTCCAAAGTTTCCGCGGATCAACCAAATGAGCATCCTACTAAAACTCAAAGGCCAAATAATGTTGAAGTGAATCCTAATTCCTTAGAAAGAGATCCCGGAAAAAGACAACCAATTTGGATGTATCCACCGAATCAGAAAGAACAAGTAAGACGGGGTTATTTAAGCGCCGGACCTTTTCAAGTTCGTTTGAATGTATATCCTGGAAAAGGTATGGAGAAACACACTCGTAGATTCCAATACTCATGGTTCGGTATTTTTCAGAATTGGTTAGAGTATTCTCCAACAGCAGATTCTGCATATTGTTTCATTTGTTACTTATACAATGACAAACCAAATGTTCGAAATGGTTCAGATGCTTTTACAGTTAAAGGATTCAACAAGTGTAAAAAAGTTAATAATGAGGATAATTGTCCTTTTTTAAAGCATATTGGTAGTTCCCAACATAAAGATGCCCTTATATTTTGTGAGAATCTGTTGAACCAAAAAGCACACATTCAAAATGTCATTGAAAAGAGAAGTGCCGAGGGTGCTTTGAAGAACCGTATACGATTGAAAGCTTTGGTGGATGTAATTCGTTGGTTGACATTCCAAGCTTGTGCTTTTCGAGGGAATGATGAAACTGCCGAATCAAATAGTCGTGGTAATTTTATCGAGTTGTTAAAACTTCTAGCTTCATATAATAATCGTTGTAATTTTAATCGTGGTAATTTTTTGAGCTATGTAGGTTCCTTATAGAAAGTAAAAAGAGTGAGGCATATGGTTTGATTGAAAGATTATTGCGATTAATTTTGACACTTCCAGTTTCCACTGCTACAACCGAGAGGGCATTTTCAGCGATGAAGATATGCAAAAATCAACTTCGTAATAAGATGTCTGACGATTTTCTGGCATCTAACTTGGTAGTTAACATCGAAAGAGAAATTGCACAACTGTTTGATTCAGAGTCTGTAATTGATGAATTTAAGAACCTTAAGGGTCGTCGAGCTGAGTTGTAGCACTTTTTTTATGAATGCTTTATTAATATGACACTACATGTTTTGTTTGATATAAATCGGTCACCCTCGTCTTTATCTTCAAGCTCCGTCCCTGATTACCACCATCCTACACTTAGAAGAATATTGTCCCTAATGTTCACTTTAAAAGAAAGTTTTATCATTTCATATATTAAGGACAACATTTTTCTAGAATCTCTGAGTAAGTTGCGGGCGATGATCCCACACTTAGAGATTTTAGTGAGTTACAATATTGTAAAAAAAACATCTAAGGAGGAACGATTCCCACACTTAGAGTTTTTACTATAAATAATAAATGGTGCTAAGGAAAGATTACTCCCCTATGTTCGGATTACTGGAGAAGGACTAGATTTGATGTTGGAATTAACTACTTTTTTCTGAACATGATTCTGCACAAACAAGATAGCAATAACCACTACAAAAAAATTTTAGTACATAATATAACTGAAATAAACTATAAACTAAACATAAACTAAAAAGATAAACTAGAAAACTCTATGATAAACTATCCAGTGATGTCGAGTGTGATATCCCTTATGAATCAAGATCCCTGAGGGTTTCCTCTTCTAAATCATCAAGGCTGGTGATACCCCTTAGTCCATGCTCTATAGATCTCACAGGTGTGAAGAGTGAGTCAAGACAGATGTCTGACGGAATCTACAACTGTGAAAGACTTGTGAATGGGTCATCCTCCTCTGGTATGGTATCAGTGGTCCCAAAGACCTGAGCGACTGTAGGTGGAGTGATCGGTGCCTTGGTGATAGGAATGATGACAAGATGATGATCATGAAGTGGCTTAACAGTGATTTCCTGGTGGATAATTCCAGGAATCTCGGTAGGAGATGGTGTGGTCTGTCATGACCGGGAAAATTTCGACTAATTTTTAACCAAATTCACGATACGATTTCATATTTTTGACACGATAAGCAAAGTCTGTAATGTTGAGTCTCAAAATTTTTGATCTATTTTCGTACATTCATTTGACTTCGACCATTTCCGACGATTTACGAACAATTAATTGTAAATAGATATGTGCGTGTGTGTGTGTGTGTGTGTATATATATATATATATATATATATAATAATAATAATTGAAAATATAATTTATATGTTGTTGCTATTAAAATTAATTATGTAAAATATGAATAAATATAGGATATTATAATAATTATTATTTAAAACATATCTATATATATAAATAAATAAAGTATATTAAATAAATGATTGTAATACTCGTTTGATGTTCCGATTGATATTAAGCAAGTTAAATTCAAACTTATATGATTCTAAAATAAACGGTGATCCGAAAATGAGTGATATAAATAATAGGCTTATTAGAAATGTATTTAGGATCTAGTTATTAAATTTTAACATTTTTTTATATTTTACCTAGGAACGAGCGTGGACAGTGATTTAAATTTTATTCAATAATTAATGACCAATTTTATACCATAATAACTGAAATAAATAAAGATAATTAATGTAAAAATATGAGATTTTTCTGAAGACTTTTTATCCGCCACTGATGATCAACGGAGCACGAATTTCAGTCCATAAATGAAATAGTAGACGACGAATGACAATTCACACGTTTTATTTTTAAATTATATTATAATTATTATTATATTATATATTTCAATTCTCAATTCGTTAAATGAATCCGTGAATGTGAATTATTATTAAGATTACTGTGCGCTTTTGATTCCTCTCCACTTCTTACAGAATCCATTTTATCTGGCCACCTAACTGTTTCCTTCTATTTCATTTCACATGATTGAGATTAATTAATATGCAAAACAGTGAAATTATTATTAAAATATTAATTATTATTTTGTTGTTGCCTATCAAATTCTTTATATATACCAGTATATGCAGATACATATATAGACTACTTATGTATGATCAAGTTTGATCACCAACAATCACCTCTAAACTACCACCTACGGCTCTCAAATCACCATGCATCAACCAACAAACATCCTCACCCGAACCCACACCACAAACCGCCATCATCAACGACACTGCAAACATCGTGCTACCACCACCATCATACGTTTCAACCTCCATCACTTCCACCATCCTCAAACCCATCACCATCAAATTGTTCTGTCTTGAATCCTTCAAACCGCCACCATGGTTCCACCATGAACCACCATCGGTTCTCATCACAACAACCACGACCCAAACCCTCGTCACATCTTCTCCATGATAAACAAACATTGAACCTTTTGATTATTTTTCTGTTTCATCACAGTACCATCGAATCACCACCCTCACCAATATCTCTCTCTCTCTCTCTCTCTCTCTCTCTCTCTCTCATTTTTCTCTCTTTCTTAAATTAAAAACCACCACAACCATCTTCGTGACTCATTTTTTTATTCCGACGGTCACCTGCAAACCTTTTGTTGTTGCTACGCTGTTCAATAACTGCTACGATGCTGCTATGTTTTCTGTAACCATTCTTCTGTCAACAAGAAACACAACCATAAATTGAACCTGCAGACTATAATTGATATTCACGTTTCTAAATTTATACTACACATTTTTTTCCCTCTTTCTTGTGGCCGACAGCAAATAAACTAATAACCCACTTGGATGTGAATTATTATTCGTTATTCCTTTGGTTGCTGTAGGGCCGAAACCTAATAACCACTTACAAGATTACAACTCCTGTTTCAAACCGTAACCCGATTTAATTATATTACTTGGGCTTTTAATGTACTTGGGCCACTATCGCTACTAACTTTGGTCTATTAATTAACTAGGCTGCTATTTACGTATATCTATTTCTATAGCCATTCGAGAACCACCCAACTCCAAAATACTGCAGTACCTTTTCCTATTTCTGTTGCCTATTACAACACCGAATGATGTCATGATACTGGATGTACGATGGTTAAGGTGATGTGTGATGACCCGTCCAAATCCATTTGGACGAATACATCATTCATTGATTTCATAGTGAGATTTTGACCTCTATATGATACGTTTTATAAACATTGCATTCTTTTGAAAATGCACACCATAAATGAATATCTAATTCCAAGGTCTTTGACATATGATGATTTCTACATATAGACAATCACCGTAAATAATAGTTAACAATACTACATCTGTTGACAATGCAGTCAAAATAAGATACATGGTGATGATTTTGTGAATGAAAAGTTTTCTCGAATAAAGCATGTATGACTCCATGCACATAGCTTGTATAACGTATAAGCAAATAGCAGAAGACTTCTAGGAACCTGAGAATAAACATGCTTAAAAATGTCAACACAAAGGTTGGTGAGTTCATAATTTTAATGTTGCGCATAATCTGTATATAAAGGTGGATCACAAGATTTCAGTTGTTTCATCTAGAAACATTTATCAAAATATTCTACGAAATTTGAGCACCCTGGTAACTAAACTTTAACGTTATAATAAGTACCCCTGTTTTAATATACATGCAACCAACATGTACAATACACGCAATCCAACGTGTACTAAACTCAAATAGCATACGTCTGTTTTATAGTTCAGGCTAGGGTTTCT
Source organism: Rutidosis leptorrhynchoides (assembly GCF_046630445.1). Classification (NCBI taxonomy): domain Eukaryota; kingdom Viridiplantae; phylum Streptophyta; class Magnoliopsida; order Asterales; family Asteraceae; genus Rutidosis; species Rutidosis leptorrhynchoides. Next base: position 367,892,976 of record NC_092333.1, on the reverse strand, counting down.
ATACCTGGAGCAGACGGGGATGTCAAGCCCTATGGATCCATATATAACTACTCGTGCCCACCAGTTCTTATAACCGGCAGTTACTAGTTACCAAAGCTAAGGAATTTTCTGTTCAAACTCGGTGTAGAATTTAGTATGTACTTGTATCCATTGCGTTTAAAATAAAGTGCATGTATTCTCAGCCCAAAAATATAGATTGCAAAAGCAATTAAAAAGGGAGCGAATGAAACTCACCTTAGCAGCACATAAGGTCATTCACCGAAATATGACCGAAACTCGGAATGCAAAATAACTGTAGATCTCAACCTAGAGAACATGTGTTGGTCAATACATGTCTAACAAGCTAGGTCAGGTCATAGTATATCTCAATCCTAATGCTCGAGACCGACATGTAAAAGTTAACAAAAGTCATCTCAAAAGTCAACCTGACCCAATATGATCTTTAAATCTATACATGTTTATTATCATAGTATAAGTCTTGATAATTGAACGAATTTATAGTTTATCAAACTCAAAATATTATTTATTTCAGGAGTTATATTATATTTGAATTATCATAGAAATTGAAAATATTTTATTATTTCACATAGTTTTTCAATACTTGTAAAATCAGACTATAGTGTTTATAAAGCTTTAAAACATGATAAGATAGTCAACTTTGACAATTGTTTAACAAAACGAGACGTGCCTTATATAGAAATTCATTTACTCGATTAGTAATATCTAAAAATCCAATTTATTAATCTCATAGACAAGTTGTTTAAATATTAATTTACAGTTTCAAACACAATTTCAATTAACGTTAAACATAATTCAGTTGACCATATCTTTTAATCCGTTCATCAAAATCACGCGATTTCTAAATGAAAAGTTAATAATTTTTCGCCAGCTATCCAAAAACATGCATATCATATACTTTATATCAGTAGCATATGTATCAAATTCGTGATTCATCATAAACTGTTTAACGAAAAAATTAAAGCATACAAGCATGCATAAACATATATACTCGAGCACTAGACATGGATACACTATTAATATATAAAAGATAAGATATGAATGCTCACGTATCAATATTGTAGGAAAGTACGTAGACGCAACGGAGATGATAAACACTAGTTTGACTCATGAGCAATACCCTCGAACCATACCCATATTTTCCTTAGCTCTATCCCGCTCGCAAAACCCATTTTGAAAACATGCTAGCAGAACCTCATCGTAGTATTTTATGTATAAATAATAATAATACTAATACTACTAATAATAATAAGATTAATAATAATAATAATAATAATAATAATAATAATAATAATAATAATAGTAATAATAATAATAATAATTATTATTATTATAATATAAATATAGAGAGATATCGATATAGATTGAGAGAAGTGAATGAATTCAGAGCAAAAACTGCGAGCTTTATAGATGTGGCCTGGAACTGAACCCCATGCGATCGCATGGGTTTCATGCCCATTTGCCATGCGATCGCATGACCAGCTGGTACGTACCCAATCTGTTTTGTTTTCTTGTTTGTCGACATATTTTTTACAGTAGCAAATAGTGTTTCATTGTAGCAAATAGTATTTACTGTAGCAAATAGTATTTACTGTAGCAAAGGCGTTTTTTACTGTAGAAAATAGTGTTTTACTGTAGCAAAGTCATTTTCACTGTAGCAAATAGTGATTTTCGAAAAAATACTGTAGCAAAAATGATTTTTACTGTAGCAAATAGTGATTTTTGAAAACACTGTAGCTTTTCGTGTACTGTAGCAATTCGAAAATAATGTAGTAAATTAGTGTTTTATTTTTTCATCTTAAACGTTTTAGTTAATTTATCTAAATATCAATCGAATCAATAAACGAATGTTACTATCGTTTACTAAATAACTTGAAATTATATATATGTATATATCTTTATTTAATAAACATAAATCAACTTTTAAATACACATTGCAAGTTATTTATGAATAATTAATATTCCAACTTATTATATATATAACTTATTATATATATATATATATCTATATATATATATATATATATATATATATATATATATATATATATATATATATATATATATATATATATATATATATATATATATATATATATACAAATAGATGTTCGTGAATCGTCGGTCAATAGTCAGAGGTTAACTGAATATATAACATTAGTTCAAAAATTTTGAGAATCAATATTACAGACTTTGCTTATCTTGCCGAAATCATATAAAGATTAAGTTTTAAATTTGGTCAAAAATTTCCGGGTCGACTGAATTGTCCCGTTCATATTGATTATAAACGTTCCATATTAATTGATTTCGTCGCGAGGTTTTGACCTCTATATGAGACATTTTTCAAAGACTGCATTTATTTTTAAAACAACCATAACCTTTATTTTATCAATAAAGGTTTAAAAAGCATTACGTAGATTATCAAATAATGATAATCCAAAATATACCGTTTACACATGACCATTACATAATGGTTTACAATAAGAATATATTACATCAAAAATAAGTTTCTTGAATGCAGTTTTTACATAATATCATACAAGCATGGACTCCAAATCTTGTCCTTATTTTAGTATGCAACAGCGAAAGCTCTTAATAATCACATGAGAATAAACATGCTTAAAACGTCAACAAAAATGTTGGTGAGTTATAGGTTTAACCTATATATTATCAAATCATAATAATAGACCACAAGATTCCATATTTCAATATACATCCCATACATAGAGATAAAAATCATTCATATGGTGAACACCTGGTAACCGACATTAACAAGATGCATATAAGAATATCCCCTATCATTCCGGGAAATCCTTCGGACATGATAAAAACGAATTCGAAGTACTAAAGCATCCGGTACTTTGGATGGGGTTCGTTAGGCCCAATAGATCAATCTTTAGGATTCACGTCAATTAGTAGATCGGTTTACTAATTCTTAGGCTACCAAGAAAAAGGAGCATATTCGGCTTCGATTATTCACCCATATAATGTAGTTTCATTTACTTGTGTCTATTTCGTAAAACATTTATAAAACTGCATGTATTCTCATCCCAAAATATTAGATTTTAAAAGTGGGACTATAACTCACATTCACAGATTTTTACTTCTTCGGGAAGTAAGACTTGGCCATTGGTCGATTCACGAACCTATAACAAATATGTACATATATATCAAAGTATGTTCAAAATATATTTACAACATTTTTAATACGTTTTACTATTTTAAGTTTATTAAGTCAGCTGTCCTTGTTAGTAACCTGCAACTAGTTGTCCATAATTAGATGTGCAGAAATAAATCGATATATATTATCTTGAATCAATCCACGACCCAGTGTATACACGTCTCAGGCTAGATCACAACTCAAACTACATATATTTTTGGAATCAACCTCAACCCTGTATAGCTAACTCCAACATTACTGCATATAGAGTGTCTACGGTTGTTCCAAATAATATATATAGATGGGTCGATATGATATGTAAAAACATTTGCATACATGTCTATAGTATCCTAAGATTACATAATATATTAGAATACATGTATAATACAATATAAGTTATCTAGGATATGATTAATATAGATTTGTTACCAATTTTCACGTAGCTACAACAAGCAAAAATAACCAATTTTGTTTTACCCATAACTTCTTCGTTTTAAATCCTTTTTGAGTGAATCCAATTGATATGGTTTCATATTGAACTTAAGTTTATGTATATTTACAGAAAAAGTATAAGTTTATAGACCAAATTACAGGTTACAAGTCATTTTTATAAAGGTAGTCATTTCAGTCGAAAAAACGACGTCTAGATGACCATTTTGGAAAACATACTTCCACTTTGAGTTTAACCATGATTTTTGGATATAGTTTCATGTTCATAAGAAAAATCATTTTCCCAGAAAAATAACTTTTAAATCAAAGTTTATGAAAGTTTTTAATTAACTAACCCAAAACAGCCCGCGGTGTTACTAAGACGGCGTATATCCGGTTTTACGGTGTTTTTCGTGTTTTCTGATTTTAAATAATTAAGTTAGCATATCATATAGATATATAACATGTGTGTAGTTGATTTTAAAAGTCAAGTTAGAAGGATTAACTTTTATTTGCGAACAAGTTTAGAATTAACTAAACTATGTTCTAGTATTTACATGTTCAAATCTTCGAATAAGATAGCTTTATATGTATGAATCGAATGATGTTATGAACATCATTACTACCTCAAGTTTAGTAGGTAAACCTACTGGAAGTGACAAGAAATAATCTAGCTTTAAAGGATCTTGGATGGCTTGAAAGTTCTTGAAGTAGAATCATGACACGAAAAGAAGTTCAAGTAAGATTATCACTCGAATTAAGATAGTTATAGTTATAGGAATTGAATCAAATTTTGTATATGAGTATTATATTGATTTAGAATGATATCCTAATGTAAAAAACAAGGATTTCTTGAGGTTGGATGATCACTTTACAAGATTGGAAGTGAGCTAGTAAACTTGGAAGTATTCTTGATTTTATGAAACTATTACTTGTAGAATTTATGAAGAACACTTAGAACTTGAAGATTGAACTTGAGAGAGATCAATTATATGAAGAAAATTGAAGAATTTAAGTGTTTGTAGGTGTTTTTGGTCGTTGGTATATGGATTAGATATAAAGGATATGTAATTTTGTTTTCATGTAAATAAGTCATGAATGATTACTAATATTTTTGTAATTTTATGAGATATTTCATGCTAGTTGCCAAATGATGGTTCCCACATGTGTTAGGTGACTCACATGGGCTGCTAAGAGCTAATCATTGGAGTGTATATACCAATAGTACATACATCTAAAAGCTGTGTATTGTACGAGTACGAATACGGGTGCATACGAGTAGAATTGTTGATGAAACTGAACGAGGATGTAATTGTAAGCATTTTTGTTAAGTAGAAGTATTTTGATAAGTATCTTGAAGTCTTTCAAAAGTGTATAAATACATATTAAAACACTACATGTATATACATTTTAACTGAGTCGTTAAGTCATCGTTAGTCGTTACATGTAAGTGTTGTTTTGAAACCTTTAGGTTAACGATCATGTTAAATGTTGTTAACCCATTGTTTATTATATCTAAAGAGATGTTAAATTATTACATTATAATGATATTATGATGTATTAATATATCTTAATATGATATATATACAATTAAATGTCGTTACAACGATAATCGTTACATATATGCCTCGTTTCGAAATCATTAAGTTAGTAGTCTTGTTTTACATATGTAGTTCATTGTTAATACACTTAATGACATGTTTACTTATCATTTATCATGATTAAACATAGTGTATCAATATCTTAATATGATTCATATGTATTTAGTAAGATGTTGTTATAACGATAATCGTTATATATATCGTTTCTAGTTTCTTAATTCAATAAACTCAATTTTATGTATATAACTCATTGTTAAAATACCTAATGAGATACTTACTTATCATAATATCATGTTAACTATATATATAATCATATATATGTCATCATATAGTTTTTACAAGTTTTAACGTTCGTGAATCACCGGTCAACTTGGGTGGTCAATTGTCTATATGAAACCTATTTCAATTAATCAAGTCTTAACAAATTTGATTGCTTAACATGTTAGAAATACTTAATCATGTAAATATCAATTTCATTTAATATATATAAACATGGAAAAGTTCGGGTCACTACAGTACCTACCCGTTAAATAAATTTCGTCCCGAAATTTTAAGCAGTTGGAGGTGTTGACGTATCTTCTAGAAATAAGTGCGGGTATTTCTTCTTCATCTGATCTTCTCGTTCCCAGGTGAACTCGGGTCCTATACGAGCATTCCATTGAACCTTAACAATTGTTATCTTGTTTTGCTTAAGTCTTTTAACCTCACGATCCATTATTTCGACGGGTTCTTCGATGAATTGAAGTTTTTCGTTGATTTGGATTTCGTCTAACGGAATAGTGTGATCTTCTTTAGCAAAACATTTCTTCAAATTCGAGACGTGGAAAGTGTTATGTACAGCCGCGAGTTTTTGAGGTAACTCAAGTCGGTAAGCTACTGTTCCTACACGATCAATAACCTTGAATGGTCCAATATACCTTGGATTTAATTTCCCTCGTTTACCAAATCGAACAATGCCTTTCCAAGGTGCAACTTTAAGCATGACCATTTCACCAATTTCAAATTCTATATCTTTTCTTTTAATGTCAGCGTAGCTCTTTTGTCGACTTTGGGCGGTTTTCAACCGTTGTTGAATTTGGATGATCTTCTCGGTAGTTTCTTGTATTATCTCCGGACCCGTAATATGTCTATCGCCCACTTCACTCCAACAAATCAGAGACCTGCACTTTCTACCATAAAGTGCTTCAAATGGCGCCATCTCAATGCTTGAATGGTAGCTGTTGTTGTAGGAAAATTCTGCTAACGGTAGATGTCGATCCTGACTGTTTCCGAAATCAATAACACATGCTCGTAGCATGTCTTCAAGCGTTTGTATCGTCCTTTCGCTCTGCCCATCAGTTTGTGGATGATAGGCAGTACTTATGTCTAGACGAGTTCCTAATGCTTTCTGTAATGTCTGCTAGAATCTTGAAATAAATCTGCCATCCCTATCAGAGATAATAGAGATTGGTATTCCATGTCTGGAGATGACTTCCTTCAAATACAGTCGTGCTAATTTCTCCATCTTGTCATATTCTCTTATTGGCAGGAAGTGTGCTGATTTGGTGAGACAATTAACTATTACCCAAATAGTATCAAAACTACCTGCAGTCCTTGGCAATTTAGTGATGAAATCCATGGTAATGTTTTCCCATTTCCATTCCGGGATTTCGGGTTGTTGAAGTAGACCTGATGGTTTTTGATGCTCCGCTTTGACCTTAGAACACGTCAAACATTTCCCTACGTATTTAGCAACATCGGCTTTCATACCTGGCCACCAAAAATGTTTCTTGAGATCCTTGTACATCTTCCCCGTTCTAGGATGTATTGAGTATCTGGTTTTATGAGCTTCTCTAAGTACCATTTCTCTCATATCTCCAAATTTTGGTACCCAAATCCTTTCAGCCCTATACCGGGTTCTGTCTTCCCGAATATTAAGATGCTTCTCCGATCCTTTGGGTATTTCATCCTTTAAATTTCCCTCTTTTAAAACTCCTTGTTGCGCCTCCTTTATTTGAGTAGTAAGGTTAGTGTGAATCATTATATTCATAGCTTTTACTCGAATGGGTTCTCTGTCCTTTCTGCTCAAGGCGTAGGCTACCACATTTGCCTTCCCCAGGTGATAACGAATCTTAAAGTCATAATCATTCCACAATTCAATCCATCTGCGCTGCCTCATGTTCAATTGTTTCTGATTAAATATGTGTTGAAGACTTTTGTGGTCGGTATATATAATACTTTTGACCCTATATAAGTAGTGCCTCCAAGTCTTTAATGCAAAAACAACCGCGCCTAATTCCAAATCATGCGTCGTATAATTCTGCTCGTTCAATTGTCTAGACGCATAAGCAATTACTTTCGTTCGTTGCATTAATACACAACCGAGACCTTACTTTGAGGAGTCACAATATATCACAAAATCATCATTCCCATCAAGTAATGACAATATAGGTGCCGTAGTTAACTTTTTCTTTATCAATTGAAACGCTTTCTCTTGTTCATCTTTCCATTCAAATTTATTCCCTTTATGCGTTAATGCAGTCAAGGGTTTTGCTATTCTGGAAAAGTATTGGATGAACTTTCTGTAGTAACCAGCTAGTCCTAAAAACTGGTGTATGTGTTTCGGAGTTTTCGAGGTTTCCCACTTTTCAACGATTTCAATCTTTGCTGGATCCACCTGAATGCCTTCTTTGTTCACTATGTGACCGAGGAATTGAACTTCTTCCAACCAAAATGCACACTTTGAAAACTTACCGTACAGTTTTTCTTATCTCAGCAACTATAGCACTTTTCTTAAATGTTCTTCATGATCTTGATCATTCTTTGAGTAAATAAGTATGTCATCGATGAAAACAATGACAAACTTGTCAAGATATGGCCCACACACCCGGTTCATGAGGTCCATGAACATAGTTGGTGCGTTAGTCAATCCAAACGGCATAACCATAAACTCGTAATGACTGTAACGCGTCCTAAAAGCAGTCTTTGGAATATCATCCTCCTTCACCTGCATTTGATGATATCCAGAACGTAAATCGATCTTCGAATAAACAAACGAGCCTTTTAGTTGATCAAATAAGTCGTTAATTCTCGGTAGTGAGTAGCGGTTCTTGATGGTAAGTTTGGTCAACTCTCGGTAGTCGATACACAACCTGAATGTACCATCTTTCTTCTTGACAAACAGAACAGGAGCTCCCCATGGTGATGTACTTGGTCGAATGAAACCACGCTCTAAAAGTTCCTGTAACTGACTTTGTAATTCTTTCATTTTGCTGGGTGCGAGTCTGTATGGAGCACGAGCTATTGGTGCAGCTCCTGGTACAAGGTCTATTTGAAATTCAACGGATCGATGTGGGGGTAATCCCGGTAATTCTTTCAGAAATACATCGGGAAATTCTTTTGCGACGGGAACATCACTGATGTTCTTTTCTTCAGGTTTAACTTCCTCGATGTGTGCTAGAATGACGTAACAACCTTTTCTTATTAGTTTTTGCGCCTTGAAACTACTAATAAGATTTAATTTCACGTTGTTCTTTTCTCCGTACACCATTAAAGGTTTTCCTTTTTCACGCATAATGCGAATCGCATTTTTTAACAAACGACCTCTGCTCTCACCTTTTTCAACCAGTCCATGCCAATTATTACATCAAAACTCCCTAACTCGACTGGTATTAAATCAATTTTAAACGTTTCATACCCCAGTTTAATTCTCTCTCCCGACATATATTATCTGCTGAAATTAATTTACCGTTTGCTAATTCGAGTAAAAATTTACTATCCAAAGGCGTCAATGGGCAACTTAATTTAGCACAAAATTCTCTACTCATATAGCTTCTATCCGCACCTGATAATGCTAAAAACGAACATATATTTCATAGCATTATCCCTCAAGAAAGACAAGCTTTTAGTTGCAATTGTTCTATTTACAAGTAATATTCGTTTAAATAATAAAAGGTGAAGACAAAAGACAGACTCGACGAATTGAAGACGCAAACGACCAAAAAGCTTAAAAGTACAAAGTACAATAAATGAGGTTCCAATTATTGATAAGAAACGTCTCGAAATTACAAGAGTACAAGAAGCGAAACGCAAAGTACAAGATATTAAATTATACGCAAGGACTTTCAAAAATCCGGAACCGGGACCAGAGTCAACTCTCAACGCTCAACGCAACGGACTAAAAATTACAAGTCAACTATGTACATAAATAAAATATAATATTTAAATAATTCTTATAATTATTTATATATTATATTATTATTTATAAACCGTCGGCAGAAGAAACAAACACATGTGAGCTTCCCCAGCTGGCTATGCGATCGCATGGCCTTGAAGGGAGAAGCTCATATGATCGCATGAGGCGCTTTTTCTGGCCACAGCCCTATAAATTCGCTTGTTTGGTTCATCATAATCTATCATATATCAATCTCTCTATCTAAACGTAATATATATATATTTATATTATAATTTTAATTTTAATTTTAATTTCTAATAATAAGGGTATGTTAGCGAATGTTGTAAGGGTGTAAGTCGAAATTCTGTCCGTGTAACGCTATGCTATTTTTAATCATTGTAAGTTATGTTCAACCTTTTTAATTTAATGTCTCGTAGCTAAGTTATTATTATACTTATTTAAAACGAAGTAATCATGATGTTGGGCTAAATACTAAAATTGGGTAATTGGGCTTTGTACCATAATTGGGGTTTGGACAAAAGAACGACACTTGTGGAAATTAGACTATGGGCTATTAATGGGCTTTATATTTGTTTAACTAAATGATAGTTTGTTAATTTTAATATAAAGATTTACAATTGGACATACCTATAAATAACCATATACACTCGATCGCACACGATGGGCGGGATATTTATATGTACGAATAATCGTTCATTTAATCGGACACGGAAATGGATTAATAGTCAATGGACTTATTAAAACAAGGGTGAAATTATGTACAAGGACACTTGGCATAATTGATAACAAAATATTAAAACCTTGGATTACACGCAGTCGATATCCTGGTGTAATTATTAAACAAAGTATTAAGACCTTGTTACAGTTTAAGTCCCCAATTAGTTGGAATATTTGACTTCGGGTATAAGGATAATTTGACGAGGACACTCGCACTTTATATTTATGACTGATGGACTGTTATGGACAAAAACCAGACGGACATATTAAATAATCCAGGACAAAGGACAATTAACCCATGGGCATAAAACTAAAATCAACGCGTCAAACATCATGATTACGGAAGTTTAAATAAGCAGAATTTCCTTTATTTTATATTTAATTGCACTTTTAATTATCGCACTTTTATTTATTGTTATTGTATTTAATTGCACTTTTAATTATCGTACTTTTTAATTATCGCAATTTTATTTTATCGCACTTTTATTTATCTCAATTTCATTATCGTTATTTACTTTACGCTTTAAATTATGTCTTTTATTTATTTAATATTTTACATTAGGTTTTAACTGCGACTAAAGTTTTTAAAAATAGACAAACCGGTCATTAAACGGTAAAAACCCCCTTTTATAATAATAATATTACTTATATATATTTGTATTTTTATAAATTAAAACTAATATAGCGTTAAGCTTTGTTTAAAAGATTTTCCCTGTGGAACGAATCGGACTTACTAAAAACTACACTACTGTACGATTAGGTACACTGCCTATAAGTGTTGTAGCAAGGTTTAGGTATATCCATTCTATAAATAAATAAATATCTTGTGTAAAATTGTATCATATTTAATAGTATTTCGTTGTAAAAATAAAGCTATTTCATATACGACCTCGCATAACATCAAGTATTTTTGGCGCCGCTGCCGGGGAACATATCTGCTTAAACGCCGGAAGTGCAACGCTAATATATAAAAAAAATATTTTTAGTTTACTTTTATAAAAAATACGCTTTTGTAAAAATACGTTTTAAAACTAAAAAAATATAAAAAGAAAAAGAAAAATATAAATATTTTTAAGAGTTTGTTAAATATATAAGTTTTATAAAGTTTCTTTATTTTTTTTTTAAGTTTGTAAAAATATAAATTTTATTTAAATATTTTATATTTATTTAAAATAGAAAAATCAAAACAGCAAAACAGAAAAAAAAAATTAAAAACTCTCGGCCTGGTACTGTAGCAGCCCGTAACTTGGCCCAAAATCCAAGCTCATGCGATCGCATGAGCCCGAAGCCAAAATCTCATGCGATCGCATGAGGGTCTCTGACAGGCCACAGGAAGCCCTAGTTTAGCATTAATTACGAGTTATTATTATTATTATTTAATTTAAAACCCTAATTAGGTTTTTAATATTTAATTAGTTAGTTTAGATTTTAATTAATTTGTAGTTTTAGGTTATTTAGTTTAATTAAATTATAAAATTAATAGTTTTATAAAATAAATAATATAAAAATAATATTTTTAAAAAAATTGTACTTTTTACAACTTTTAGTATATTTTTATATTTTGTCTCTTTTTAATTATTTTAGCCTAATTTTTGTATTTTTCGCTCGTATTTAGTTTTAATCCATAGTTTTTGCCATAGTTATTTTTATTTCTAGATTTTTAGGCTTTGCCGTAAAATCCCTTAAGTGCTTTTTCTTTAGACTAAGATTTAGGTGCTTTAGAATTTTGCGACGCCTTTTTAAGTTTTTAGTACCTTTTTAAGTTATTGCCATTTGGGATATAGAATTCCTTGTAAGCTTTAATATTTTTAGACGCAACTTTTAATTCTTAGTTTTTAGTTCCTTTTTAAGTTTCAACGCGCTACTTTCTTATTTTTATTTTTCGACGCCTTTTACCTATGTATCAATTATCACTCCAATTAGTAATCTCAATTTGCAATTTTAATTTTAAGTTAGTGATAATAATAAGGTTGGGTTAGTCGAGTGTTTTAAAGTTTTATAAGTCACTCTTTTTCTTTCTTATTTCTCTAATTTTAATACCGACGCGCTCTTTTTCTTTCTTATTTCTCGCCATTCTAGTTTTTAGGACTTAGAATTTTCTACTTCTTATCTAAAATTTCTTAAAATTACGAAAATTTATTTTAAGTGGTTAAATTGATTGACATCAAAATTTTCTGGTTCGTAGTAATAGTTGGATTTGTACGTGGACCGGGTTATTGAAGCCAAACAGTACTCAATTATATTGAGACCAAACGAATCCTGCCCCTCTGCTGCATCTTTTGGCTATTCGAAACTTGGACAAAATCAGAAAAGTCTATTAATTGGATAACTTATATAATTTTTCCTCCATTTTAAAAACTAATAGGATATTCAGTGAATGCACCGAGCAAAATGTTCACCACCTTTTGTACGTACACCACCTGTAACTCGATCAAGACATCTAGCAAATATTGACGCCGTTGATTTTTCTTTAGAATCGTTATCCAGTCGACCAAGTACTCCAATTCAAATTTCCGATAATCCATTTTTTAAACCCGACCTCACAATTGAGAATCCGGAGAATATTCAAGGACAATTCATAGATCCTGAACCATTAATCTTTCCTCCGGAACCACCAATCATTCAAACAGAGATTGTTGAGGAACGAACCATTAAATCGGAATCCTCTAGTGATTCAGATTCAACAAATTCAATCATGGAAAATCTGGAACCTCTAAGTATGAAAGACTAAATGAGAGCTAAACGCACTGGCCAAGGTCACTCAATTACTCAACCAGACATTAATGCACCAGATTATGAAATCAAAGGACAAATCCTACATATGGTAACTAATCAATGCCAATTTAGTGGTGCGCCGAAGGAAGATCCAAATGAACATCTTCGTACCTTTAATAGGATCTGTACTTTATTTAAAATCCGAGAAGTTGAAGATGAACAGATATATCTCATGTTATTTCCCTGGACTTTAAAGAGAGAAGCCAAAGATTGGTTAGAATCATTACCTGAAGGGGCGATTGATACATGGGACGTTTTAGTTGAAAAATTTCTTAAATAATTCTTTCCGGCATCTAAAGCCGTAAGACTTCAAGGAGAAATTGTTACATTCACACAAAAGCCAAATGAAACTCTATTTGAGGCATGGACAAGATTTGGAAAGTTATTAATAGGATGTCCGCAACATGGTTTAGACACTTGTCAAATAGTACAAATATTCTACCAAGAATGCGACATCACTACAAGGAAAGACATAGACATAGCAGCTGGTAGTTCCATTATGAAGAAAACAGAAACTGATGCTTATAAAATTATTGATAACACTGCTTCCCACTCACATGAGTGGCACCAAGAAAAAGATATCGTTAGATCATCTAAAGCAGCTAGAGCTGATTCTAGCCATGACTTAGATTCCATTTCCGCAAAGATAAATGTTGTCGAGAGACGAATGGAAAAGATGACTAAAGATATTCACTCAATACGAATTAGTTGTGAGCAGTGTGGAGGACCACATTTGATAAAAGATTGTCTCAGTATTGAACTAACAATGGAACAAAGAGAGAATGTTTCATACATAAACCAAAGGCCTGGAAATAATTATCAGAATAATTATCAACCGTCAAGACCAATTTACAACCAAAACCAGAATTATAATCGAAATGTTCCATACAACAACCAACGAGGTCCTAGTAATCAACAAGTATCCAATAATACTTACAATCAGCAAAAACCTAATTTTCAAAACAAACCACCACAAACCGAAGATAAAAAGCAATTTAGAAGATATGATGACGAAGCTAGTTGAATCTCAAACTCAATTTTTCACATCTCAGAAACAAACCAATGAACAAAATGCTCAAGCACTTAGAAATCAACAAGCTTCTATTCAAAATCTGGAACACGAAGTAAGTAACCTAGCAAGGTTAATAGGTGAAAGAAAACCGGGAAGTCTACCTAGTGATACAAATGCTAACCCCCGGAATGAAACAGCTAAAGCCATTACCACAAGAAGTGGTATTACACTTAAACCACCTGAAATACCTGTAATTTCTGAGGAAACTATTCCTACTCCACAAGAACCACAACCGGAACAAGATAAGGAAAAAGAACTGGTAGTTGAAAAGGTTAATGAAGATAACACAGTTAAAACTAAACCTTATGTTAAACCATACCAACCACCACTTCCTTACCCGAGTAAAATGAAAAAAGAGAGACTTGAAGTCGAGCAATCTAAATTCTTGGATATGTTTAAACAGATAAATGTAAATCTTCCTTTCATTGATGTAATTTCAGGAATGCCTAGATATGCTAAATTTCTGAAAGATCTAATCTCGAATAGAAAGAAAATGGAAGAACTATCGGCTGTTACTATGAATGCTAATTGTTCTGCAGTGCTGTTGAATAAGATACCAGAAAAACTATCAGATCCAGGAAGTTTCACAATTCCATGTTTTTTGTGTAGTCTTAGTTCAATAGAAGCATTGGCAGACTTAGGTGCTAGTATAAATTTAATGCCGTATTCACTATACGCTAAACTAGACCTTGGAGAATTGAAACCAACACGAATAAGTATACAACTAGCCGATAGATCAATAAAATATCCTAGAGGGATAATGGAGAACATGCTAGTTAAAGTTGGTACTTTAGTATTTCCAGTAGATTTTGTTGTTCTGGACATGGAAGAAGATTCTCAAGTTCCTCTCATATTAGGAAGACCATTCTTAAACACGGCTAAAGCAATGATAGACGTGTTTGGTAAGAAATTGACCCTAAGTATAAAGGACGAGAGTGTTACCTTTTCAGTTGATAAAGCTATGCAACAACCGCAATCTACAGATGATACATGCTATTATATTCAAACTATAGAATCACATGCAGAATTGTTAGAAGAATTTCCAGAATTACAAGGAACAGGAGAATGTTCTTTAGGAGAAGGAACTGAACCAATTGATGAAACTGAAATGTTAGCTACACTTATGGCTAATGGATATGAACCAACAACAGAAGAAATTCAAATGCTAAAAGATGAAGACAGATATCGATATAAATCATCGATAGAAGAACCACCAACATTAGAGTTAAAGCCACTTCCAAACCATTTGGAATATGCTTATTTACATGGTGAATCTGAATTACCTGTAATAATATCGTCTTCTCTTACTGAAAATAAAAAATCTCAACTTATTTCTGTGTTGAAAGCTCATAAACCAGCTATTGCATGGAAGATTCATGATATTAAAGGAATAAGTCCTTCGTATTGCACACATAAAATCCTTATGGAAGAAGGTCATAAAACGTATGTGCAACGCCAATGAAGACTAAATCCTAATATGCAAGATGTTGTTAAGAAAGAAATTATTAAACTGCTAGATGCAGGTTTAATTTATCCAATCTCTGATAGTCCATGGGTAAGTCCAGTTCAATGCATGCCTAAGAAAGGTGGCATGACTGTTATTACAAATGAGAAAAATGAGCTTATTCCTACTAGGACTGTAACAGGATGGCGTGTATGTATTGATTATAGAAAATTAAATGACGCCACCAGAAAAGACCACTTTCCCTTACCTTTTATTAATCAAATGTTGGAAAGATTAGCCGGAAATAGTTACTATTGTTTTCTTGATGGTTTTTCCGGATACTTTCAGATTCCAATAGCTCCCGAGGACCAAGAGAAAACCACATTCACGTGCGCTTATGGTACTTTTGCTTACAAACGCATGCCATTTGGACTTTGCAACGCCCCTGCAATCTTTCAAAGGTGTATGATGGCGATTTTTCACGACATGATAGAAGAATGCATGGAAGTTTTCATGGATGACTTTTCAGTCTTCGGTGATACATTTGAATCATGTCTAGTTAATCTTGAACGAATGCTTATTAGATGCGAACAATCAAATCTAGTACTTAATTGGGAGAAATGCCATTTCATGGTTAAAGAAGGCATAGTTCTTGGACATAAAATTTTAAAGGAAGGAATTGAAGTGGATAGAGCTAAAGTAGATGTAATTGCTAAACTTCCACATCCCACCAATGTTAGAGGAGTTAGGAGTTTTCTAGGGCATGCCGGTTTTACCGACGTTTCATAAAAGATTTTTCTAAAATTGCCACTCCTACGAATAAACTCCTAGAAAAGGATGCTCCATTCATCTTTTCAGATGAATGCATCAAATCTTTTAATATACTTAAAGAAAAACTCACTAATGCGCCGATCATAATAACTCTACATTGGAATCTACCGTTTGAACTAATGTGCGATGCAAGTGATTTTGCAATGGGAGCCGTTTTAGGACAAAGGATTGAAAAACGATTTCAACCTATATATTATGCTAGTAAGACATTACAAGGAGCACAAACAAATTACACAACTACTGAAAAAGAACTCCTTGCTATTGTCTTTGCTTTTGATAAATTTCGTTAATATCTCGTTCTAGCTAAAACGGTGGTCTATACCGACCATTCTGCTCTTAGATACCTATTTTTGAAACAAGATGCTAAACCACGATTAATCCGTTAGATCTTACTCTTACAAGAGTTTGATATTGAAATCCGAGATAAAAGAGGAGCAGAAAATCTCACCGCTGATCATCTTTCTCGACTTGAAAATCCCGAATTAGAAGTTCTAAATGAATCGGCCATACAAGACAACTTTCCTGATGAATGTCTATTGAAGATAGATCATAATGAAATTCCATGGTTTGTAGACTATGCAAACTACTTAGTTTGTGGATTCCTTGAAAAAGGATTATCGTACCAAAAACGAAAGAAATTCTTTAGTGATATAAAACACTATTTATGGGAAGATCCACATTTGTTTAAAAGTT
The DNA here is from genome assembly GCF_046630445.1 of Rutidosis leptorrhynchoides. Classification (NCBI taxonomy): domain Eukaryota; kingdom Viridiplantae; phylum Streptophyta; class Magnoliopsida; order Asterales; family Asteraceae; genus Rutidosis; species Rutidosis leptorrhynchoides. Next base: position 367,876,062 of record NC_092333.1, on the reverse strand, counting down.
GTCCAGATGAAATAATACGCCGATGTGTATTTGGAGATGAAGCTAGTAAAATCTTAAACCATTGTCACACAGGACCAACAGGAGGGCATTATGGGCCTCAGCTCACAGCAAGAAAAGTTTACGATGCTGGATTCTATTGGCCTACAATTTTCAAAGACGCACACCTTCTTTGCAAATCCTGTGATGCTTGTCAAAGGGCCGGAAAAATAAGTCAACGTGATGAAATGCCACAAAATGTCATTCAAGTATGTGAAGTATTTGACATTTGGGGTATTGACTTTATGGGTCCATTTCCAAAATCTCATAATAATCTATATATTCTCGTAGCCATTGATTATGTATCTAAATGGGCGGAAGCACAAGCTCTCCCAACTAACGATGCACGAGTTGTAGTCAACTTTTTAAAATGTCTTTTTTCAAGGTTTGGAACACCGAAAGCTTATAAGTGATCGGGGAACTCATTTCTGTAATAATCAACTTGAGAAAGTTCTCAAAAGATATGGAGTAACTCATAAAATCTCCACCGCTTATCATCCACAAACAAGTGAACAAGTTGAAAATACCAATCGAGCTTTAAAACGTATTTTAGAGAAAACCATAGGATCAAATCCGAAGGAATGGTCAATGAAATTGGAGAATGCACTCTGGGCTTTTAGAACAGCCTACAGAACTCCAATTGGAACCACACCTTTTAAACTCGTTTACGGAAAAAGCATGTCATCTTCCAGTAGAAATTGAACACAAAGCATTTTGGGTTTTGAATACATGTAATCTTGATTTACATGAAGCTGGACGTCTACGGTTAAGTCAACTAAACGAATTAGAAGAATTAAGACATGAAGCATACGAAAATTCGTTAATCTATAAAGAAAGAACGAAGAAATGGCATGATAAAAGAATCAGAAGTTCAAAAGAATTTAAAGAATGAGACAGAGTTCTTCTTTTCAATTCACGATTCAAGCTATTTCCTGGAAAATTGAAATCAATATGGTCTGGACCATTCATAGTCAAAAGAGTTTTCCCGTACGGAACAATAGAATTAATAAATTCAAATGGGATTGA